>NC_142674.1:16173658-16286158 GCF_964200805.1 Pocillopora damicornis
TTTTGGTTGCCATCAGCACGAAGTGAAATTGCCAGGGTGCTCAAGCATTGTGTCAAATGCCGATACCAGATAGGGGGAGCATACAGGCTACCCCATTCACCCCCCTTGCCTGACTTTCGCCTCAACAAGGTGAAACCATTCTCTACAGTGGGGATTGATTTTACCGGCCATCTGACGGTCAAGAATGGTAACAAGACGGAGAAATGTTATGTCTGCCGGTTTACCTGTAGCACCACTCGCAATGTAAATTTGGAGATCGTTGATGACATGACGACCGATCAGTTCCTTCTTGCATTCAGGCGTCACTGTGCCATCTATGGAACTCCTTCACTGATCCTGTGTGATAATGCCAAAACATTCCAGAAAGGGGATGAAGAAATTCAGAAGTTGTTCCAAGTCATAGAAGATCAAACCGTGCAGCATCACTTCGCCCAGAAGAGAGTTCAGATGAGGCATATTCCTGCCAAGTCACCGCACTGGGGAGGCATGTATGAGCGACTGATTGGAGTAGTTAAGTTGTCAATCAAGAAAGTTCTTCGTCGCGCGCTTATTAGTCTACCCGAGTTACAAACACTCATCAAAGAGGTTCAAGCAGTTGTGAATGATCGCCCAATCACATTCGTCTACCATGATGTGAATGATCCAGAGCCCTTGACACCGTCAAAGTTGCTGTATGGGTTCGATGTTACAGCTTTGCCACACCCTGTTGTTGATCCTGACGAGTTGGAGGATGAAGACTTCAATGATCATGATCAACTCAATAAGGCCTTCAAACGACGCTCATTGCTATTTCAGCACTTTGTTCAACGGTTCAAGAGTGAATACCTTGCTTCGCTTCGGGAGCGTCATGTGTATCAGTCTAAGAAGCGAGGATCGCAGGAGGAGATCATTAAAGTCGGGGATGTCGTACTTATGCACGCTGAAAATGTTCCTCGTAGTTCCTGGAAGTTAGCCATTGTAAAGAAAGTTCTCCGTGGCAGTGATGGCCTAGTTAGAGCGGCAGAGATCAAAACAAATTCCGGAGTCACCAACCGTTCAATACATCTCTTGTATCCCTTGGAAGTCACACTAACGGACTCTAAGGAACACTTTACAGGAACTGAACTGCAGATTCCACAGGTCGAAACACTCAGAAGAAGCACACGAATTGCTTCGCGCGCCCGCCCCCAGTATGTGGAATCTGGGGACTAGTTAGACCGCAATCTTATTAACCTGCGGTGTGCGTGCGGCACATGCGCGGAGACAAAAACGTGCTCGGCCTCAAGAGAGAACCGCCATGTTATAGTCATGCAAATAAAGCTCACTGTTGTCATTTAATTCAGTCTTGTGGTTTACACAGCCGATTAGCCCTAACCCAGGGTTAAATTTTAATTCAGGTTTCTTTATTTCTTTTTTGAAAAGTCTTTTAGGGAAAATGTTCACTATTCTTTTTAGAAAATCCAATGATCAGATTGCAAGTAAAAAGGTTTGAACTGAATTTTCTCTCAAAGCTTTCAGACCTGAAATCAAATTTCACACTTACCCTGGGTTACCTTTACCCAGCTTTGAACAACCTGGGCAAGAGCTGTAAATTCGCACCTAAGTTTCCTATTTTTAATGGCCTAGAGTTTATTGCATCCGTCTTTTTTGATTTAGGAATTCTTTCCATCGTAGAAACAGATGGAATATCTAAGTAGTTTTCGTTTAACTTCAAAGAGACCTTTTGCGCTCCTTTGTGTCCTTATTCAAATATTGCGATTTGTGTAACAATAGCACCTCACACCAGTTAGTTCTTAAGCAAGTACCTTGTACAGCTTTGATTATTACAAACTTGAGTACGCTAGAGGTCATGTCGCTTGTTGGCCTGACCTAGAATAAAAGTACTGCGGAACCAAAGATTGTCTTATCTTCGACGTCCGTATAAGCTCGCTCGAAGTAGATCTCCGTGTACCAGGAAATCGTGACGAGTTTCTGTTCTCACTGCCAAGTGGTCTCTTCCGAGCTATTTTCCCCCAGTTGTTATTGTGCCGTCCGCGAAGATTCAGTTTCCCAGTTTGGGCGCGAAAACCTATCGTCACACAATAAATGTTTATTTTTAATGATGGTAACAATAATAATGATGGTTAAAGTAAATCTCATCACATACTGGCGAATCAGTGAACTTCTGAATTGCGTATGATGTTTTTTGTTTTTTTGTTTTTAACTAAACTTTCAGAAGCTATGAGTCAACGAAAAGAGTATTAAATACAGAATTCGATAAAACCATAACGATAAACTGAAAAAATATAAAGTGGAAGTTGATGGTTATCAAACTTTGTCTTCGATGAAAAGTCACTGAAAAATTCCAATCACAAAAAATCAATAACTAAAAGTAAGCTGCTCAAGTCGTGAAGTAGCCCTTAAGAGAGTGTCTCTGTAAGAGCGGTCCGGTCGATTTTGCTTGAGACACGGATTTCGCTCGTTTCTCGTGTGTTGTAAGACATTCATGTACCTATACTAAAACCACAATCAGTTTGATCGGATCTCTTTATTTTTCAGAGTTTTACGGAAATTAAATTTCACTCGAGCGAAGGCTTGTTGTGACACTTTTCAAGACTTTAATTTCATACAACTTTAGAGGACAATTTACAAAAAACTACGGAACTCAGCAAAAAACAAATACCACAGCCATTTATATTAACTCTATCTTATCTATCGAGGCGACTTTCGTAAACATCACGTGTCAATCAAGGAAACAGGAAGACTTGAATGACACCTTATCGGTTCGCCTAAATCAAACACGCCAAAACCGATCAAATTCAAGGTAAATTTTTGAAAAAGTGAGGCGTTCTTAACTGATCCAACTAACATAGCTAGGAAGTAGGTGCCCTAGAAAAGATAACTACAGAAAAAAACTTTGCAGCCCGACCTTTACGAGAACTTTATAACTCCGTGAACTTACCTAATTTTCGGCAATCTCCAAGTTTGGCCGCCATTTTGAGGGACTTGTCAACATGAAGCGTAACCGATATAAATCAAGCAGGTTAATCTAAAACCGTCAGAAATATATAAGAAAGCAATTCAAATGAACTTTTCTTTCAATTCAAGCGGCAAAATTTGAAATTGTACGTTAAACTTACCATCCCCATGCGACCATTTATTCCAACAATACAAACACTACAACTTTCTGAATTCCCCTCGTCGATTCCACCGTAAGAAATAACCTGTGCCACCCAAGCTTCGACTCGAATGTGAAGTACGAATCAAATAACATAACTGCTTCATCTTCGCGGCAATATCACGCTGGTATTTTGATTTTCCGATCGACAAGAACGGCGATCAAGAATCGATCGGTTTGTTTACCTCGTAAACGTGACCGCTGACCAGCTGCTGAGTGAAAACAGTACAGTTCAGTGGCGAGGAGCGGGGTGAGGGGTGGATGCGGGCAGATTATCAGAAGGTTTTTGGGAACATTCGATAAACATTAGGATTCTCAGTCTTAATGCGAAGGCATACTTCGTGTTGCAGACAACTTTTGTTTTACTTAGTATTCTTTTTTTATTTCAAATACACTTCGTTCCAAATAGGACTAGCATCAGTTCATAGATTTAAAAACAAATCTTTACCACGTAAATAAATGTGTTTAGATAATCGAGATAACCATTGAACCTCTTGTATCGCACCGGAAATAACGTGTCTTGTCTTTGCCCAACTCTGAGAGCGTGGAGCGGCGAAGACGCGAGATACGAGTCTCGCGTCTCGCAGATTCACCATGCTCACAGGATACGCGTGACCTCACTATCTTTAAGAAAAAATAAGAGACTACTCGAATTCTGTATTCCGTTCAACCATTTTATAAGAGTGACGCGAGTCTTTCAATCGAATGAGAAAGTCACAAATCCATTCTTTACCTCACGAGCGTAACCACTGACCACTCACGAATTACAGTAGGCTTCTCCTTTGACGCGGAAATTGAAATCGTATCGAATATACAAAGTTATAATGAGTTCCTTTAGATCTCCCGAACTTGTATCGCGTTGGAAACTATTACAAGTACGGGAAGAAGTCGTTCACAAGCGAGACGTTCATTATGTCTCAGGACTGCTTTTTGAATAGCAAAGATGGAAAAAACTTTGGTTCATCGTGTGGCTTAAGTGGTTTGGTACGACTGTCTGAATGCAATGACGAAGTAAAACATCATTTGATAAGCTGCCACCTGTCTAAAGAGGTTTTTAAGTGAAAATGAGCTAATCTTGGCAAGGATTGGCCTATTTCACCTCGCTCAGGAGGATAAACAAAAAAATGTGGATTTGCTATAGGCATCGCTACACTCTGGGGAAGTTTTGGAGAAGTGCAAAGGTAACACGTCAGTATCCTGATCATGATGGTGTCAGGAAGCGTATCCAAGGTAGAGATGTAATTACCTTGCATATGTCTCAGGACGTTCAAAAGCTGTTTGGAGTTATTATTCCAGTTGAATCAGGTGGTCTTCAGTAACATTTTCTGTTATCTATTTTTGTCACGTGACATATCTGCTCGAAAAGAGAAGAAATTCTTTATTAGATGAAGGGTACTTAGGGCCAAGTCGCACTAGAGGACAAAACTGTTTATTTATGTCAAGAATCTGTCATCACAATGAAAAACCAAGTGCGACCGGTTTGTTCACCAAAGGACAAAATTTGGTCGCGGGCGGACAAACTTCAAAGATGCCGTCGACTACCTCTGGAGCAGGCCAAATTGAGACAAATTTTGGAAAACAATAGCGAGGGTGTTTTAATTCGGAAATGATTTGACAGGTGATATGTAGCAGAGTCTCTATGCTATAGACTTCGCGGCAAAATTGGTCACGTTCTCATTTCGCAACAACATGAATCCAGGCACAGGCAACCAATACTTTCCTTATGAAATGGGGCAACAATATCCTCAATATCCACCAGGATGGATATATCCGATGCCTAGCACTTACAATTTTAATGATCGAGGAACTGCAAGCCCATCTCCTTCAACCGCAAGTTCTGGCTCGTTGTCAGAATCCTTTCCGTTCGTCGAAGACGGCTCAATGCCGGAATCATCCCAAACTTCTTCGCGCCGTACATCTTCCGAGAACAAGAAGGCCCAGGAACGATGGACTAAAGATGAGGAAAAACTGTTAGTCCAACTATGGGCTGAAAAACACGATCAGTTGGAAAGCAGAGAGTGCAGGAAAACGTGGGCCTGGATCGCTGAGAAGATTTCGAAAGCGCTACAGTCCAACAAGACGGCCGACAAATGTATTCGGAAAATGAAGTACATCATAGAAAGATACAAGAATGCAAAAGATTGGAACAAAAATCAAACAGGAGGAAACCTTAGGAAATCCGTCTACTACGATGAGGTCGATAAGAACCTTGGATGCCGCGACCTAGTAACCTTCAATAATGTAGCCGAAGCGGGGATCAGCGGCGAAAGTGCCCCCCAAGTTGTAGCTGAATCAAGTGATACTACTGACGAGAACAGTACTTCATCTAGCCCCAATGTGCTACAAACTCCAGCTGAAAAGAGAAGAGCGTCAAAGAAAGGGAAACGAGCTTCGAAACGCAAAGCTCCTGATAATGACAGCGACGAAGAGTTCAAGATGGCTCTAAAGGATATGAGGCAGCAGGGGGAGAAAGTTACAGCATTTATGGATTCTTTGCAACAATCACAGACGCAGCAGCTAGCCATGATGAACCAATTTATGGGCTCCATTGTGAAAATCCTTGGCCAACAGAATGAGAAAGACAACTGAACTTTAATTCAAGACTGTTTTGGACTATTGGGAGACAATTATTATCGACCATTATCAAAAGACATGTTATTGTTTGTGTTGCGAATCGATCAAACGAAATTATGGAAACAAATGAATGTACTGCTTGAACTGATTTCTTGTTGTAAATGCAAAAATTATCTTTATCACACACTTCTCTTTAAAAAGGGATTTGAAGAATCATAGACTGTTTTTTAGCAACTCTCTTATATCTTCCCCGTCCTACATTAAGTCATTGTTCTGTTCGTTTCCGCGGTCATCATCGTCATCGTAAAAATCATCCTCCCATTCGTCCCCAATTTTAATGCAAAAGTTATGCAGCACTGCACAAGCAATGGCAATCTTCACAGAAAAAGTTATTCTGCTATCCAACCGCTTTTGTAGAATTCGCCAACGACTTTTGAGGCAGCCAAAAGCGCACTCGATGGTTACTCGTGCAGACGACAGTTCCTTGTTAAATGTTATCTCGCCAGGGTCACGCGTCGCTTCAGGATAAGGCTTCATAAGCCAGGGGGAAATAGGGTATGCGCTGTCTCCTACCAGGTAAGGCTGAATATCTGTGATGCCGATTCTTTCAACGGGTTCCTTGAGTATATCTCCGTTGCTTGCTCTTAGATAAAGCGAGCTGTTTCGATATACCCTAGCGTCGTGGATACTTCCCGGATAACCCGCTGCAAAGTCAAGAAATAATCCCTTACCGTCAGCAATGGCTTGAATAATGAAATCATGTTGCTGATTTCGACTAAAATAATCAACAGCACTGTCTCTAGGAGCAACTATTTTGATATGAGTGCCATCTATGGCCCCAACAATGTTTGGAAGTCGTGATTTGTCCGTAAATGTCTCTATACACCTCATTGTCTCGGCCACTGTTGTTGGGAATTCGATGTACTCATTCCTTAAGTCATAAAGAGCCTCAACCACGTCTTGACAAGCCTCTATTGCTGTAGTTCTGCCGACGTTTAGCGCAGGTCCTATTGTTTCGTATGAATTTCCGTGTGCAAGGCGAAGCAAACCACAAGCAAGGACCTTTTCAGGAGTGAGGCAATTTCGCAGAACTGTATTCTGTCTCGTCAGCCGGTTACGAATTACGTTGAGCAACAAATCGAAGCTTTCTCTGTTCATTCGTAAGAGCCTTCGAAAGTAGTCCCCAGGTATTGTTCGATCAGTATAATGGATCTCGAACCACGATTCGACTGGACGAGGAAGAGTCCAATAGTATGGTGCTCGTCTTCGATAACGATTTCGTTGTCGGCGAATACATCGTGTCAGTAGAATGTTTTGTGCACGTAAATTCTGCATTAATAACAGACAACATATCATTAAATTGATATTGATATTTGCTTGCTGATGAAGAACCAGAAAATAGAAGAAAAATATTATTGCTAGAATTCTTCGTGGAAACATTTTGAGATCCCTCGTGTCGCGGTTTGTGGATTGAAACAGCGGGTAAAGGCTGCTTCGCGGGAAATTGCGTGACGCTCACAGCATGGTGTGATGTTTTGTTCACAGATTTTGTTCTCAAGTGCGACTGTAGCTTTCCGGACAAATTTTTTGTCACTGGCCGATTTCAAGTCAGACTTGTCCTGGACAAATCTGAAATTGTCCTCTAGTGCGACTTGGCCCTTAAGTACACATCACGTTGAAATAAAATAGATCTATGTGTAAGTGCTTTTCATCACTGATGGAAATATGTACAAAGTTGCTCGGTTGATAATCAATAATGTTTTTGTAGAAGATCAAATCACCTGACAATGCAATCTACTTACTCATGCGTACGGTTCACAATTATTTGCGGTCAGTTTTCCTCAGTTTGTATGATTCTCATTAACCGATATGATTAAAGTTGCAGACTAAAACACCCCTTATTTGATTAAGAATAATAAAAGTAAACAGTGCATGTCGGTTTTTAATTCCTGATGGATGCTACTGGGCTTTACTTTAACTGAGAAATTTGCAATCGCTTACCTCAGCTCACTGTGTCCCATGCCGTAAGAAGCACAAGAAAAAAGTTGATGATAGCGAGTCTTGGCTGAGACAAGAAGAATCAGAGAAGAATCTACGGTCCCCAGAAACGCCACTTTTAAACACGAGACAACTAAGGTAAATTGAATGAATTGTTATTTGTTTTATTTAAAACTATCGTTCAGATTACAAGATACGCGAAAAACTCTCCCCACCGATTTTTTCCTTCATTCTGTTAATCAAAAGTTTCAATAATTATAAAGGCTTTCTTGTTGATCGTCTTAATAGTAACAGTTTCCAGGATCCAAGGGGAGCAAAAGAGAGAACAATTTTCTGTGTAGCTGGGTAAGGCGACATGCCGGCTTTATACTTCTTCCGGCGTGATAACGATAATGATGACAACAATGGGCAAAAATCACCGTCCGCTAATGATGACGATTATCATAGTTATTAACAATTCTCAGTTATAGTCCTGAAAAAAATCTCAAGGGGTCCTTTGAACCATCCTCTTAATCTCGCCAGAAGTCAAAGTTGCCTAAACTCATTCTAAGGTTCGTGCGATTTTACGACGAATTTTTAATTCCGGTGTGTTGCACGCGCGACTTTTGATAGAAAAACCTGCACGCGCCATAACTTAAAAGAACGTCTCAGAGGAATGAATCAAATCTCTATCACTTTGCATACATTCTTGGGAACAGAAAAAATTACTTAGAGCAAACATTCTAAGTATAGTGTTCATTCCGTGCAATGGGGCATAAATAAAAGGTTTTGGTGGAAAAGACATTTTATTTTATACCACTGATGACAAGCAAAAAGGTTATATGGGTGCCCCGGTTAAAAATATATTGATAACTCTATTAATTAATACCAGTTCTAATTTAAAGGAGAAAGTTATGAGAATAAAATAAAAATTGTCTGTACCTCGAAGCATGCCTTCACTGTTTAGACTGATAGTCCTAAAGCTTTTTGAGCATGCATTCGAATAGCTTATGACGATAAGCCCGCCAACCACCCTACCCCGCGCTATGCTATTTTCACTTAGCGGCTGGTCAGAGGTCACGTTTACGAGGTAAACAAACCGATCTATTCCTGATCACCGTTCTTGTCGATCGGAAAATCAAAATACCAGCATGATATTGCCGCGAAGATGAAGCAGTTATGTTATTTGATTCGTACTTCATATTCGAGTCGAAGCTTGGGTGGCACAGGTTATTTCTTACGGTGGAATCGACGAGGGGAATTCGAACACTAGTTGTAGTGTTTGAATTGTTGAAAGAAATGGTCGCATGAGGATTGTAAGTTTAACGAACAATTTCAAATTTTGCCGCTTGAATTGAAAGAAAAGTTCATTTGAATTGCTTTCGTATGTATTTCTGACGGTTTTAGATTTACCTGCTTGATTTATATCGGTTACGCTTCCTGTTGACAAGTCCCTCAAAATGGCGGCCAAACTTGGAGATTGCCGAAAATTAGGTAAGTTCACGGAGTTATAAAGTTCTTGTAAAGGTCGGGCCGCAAAGTTTTTTTCTGTAGTTATCTTTTCTAGGGCACCTACTTCCTAGCTATGTTAGTTGGATCAGTTAAGAACGCCTCACTTTTTCAAAAATTTACCTTGAATTTGATCGGTTTTGGCGTGTTTGATTTAGGCGAACCGATAAGGTGCCATTCAAGTCTTCCTGTTTCCTTGATTGACGCGTGATGTTTACGAAAGTCGCCTCGATAGATAGGATAGAGTTAATATACATGGCTGTGGTATTTGTTTTTTGCTGAGTTCCGTAGTTTTTTGTAAATTGTCCTCTAAAGTTGTATGAAATTAAAGTCTTGAAAAGTGTCACAACAAGCCTTCGCTCGAGTGAAATTTAATTTCCGTAAAACTCTGAAAAATAAAGAGATCCGATCAAACTGATTGTGGTTTTAGTATAGGTACATGAATGTCTTACAACACACGAGAAACGAGCGAAATCCGTGTCTCAAGCAAAATCGACCGGACCGCTCTTATAGAGACACTCTCTTAATATTCATTATATATTTTTGGTAAAAAATGTACAAGAGGTGCCAACGTTTTGTCACGGTTCATGCGCTTCTTTTAATCATCTGCTAGGTACTTGTCGAGGCAATCAGTTTGCTTGTGCAAATCAACAAGAGTGTATCCACGCGTCTTACCGCTGCGATGGGATCCCTTACTGCAGTGATGGATCAGACGAACAATGCAGTAAGTACTGTGGTGGATAGGTAACTTCTACTTCTGTACATCTTCTTATTCTTTACATGAGCTTAGCGTAAAAATGCTATTCTCAAAAAGTAATATGAAATTGGAAGGCTGACTCTCTTTTCAAAAACATAGTTAAAAAATCTATATTTTCCCAGAACACCTCATTTGCAAGAACACCTCCAACACAGTGAAATAAAGCTGTGACGTAAATCATATGCAGAGGTAGTTTTACAAAACTGAACTGGCTATTGGTTGAATGCCGTCACATTGGGCCATCTTTAGATTAAGAACTTTAATGGCATGACGACGGTTCTTGTGATGGCCAAAGTCACTTTAAAATCGAATGAAATAAACTGCAACTAGTTGAATGAGATAGCGGCGATTTCATATACGAGATAACTCCTTTTGTATCTTACCGTTAGACAAAATCAAATGCATTAATTGGGAGACCAGAAATTATGATCTGTACTTTGCAACGTAACCAACCATTATTACGCATGCATGCAGTGAATGAATACTTCGGGATTTCTCGAGTATATTGAGTTCCCCAAGCGTTAGCAAATAAATTGGTAAAAAAACTTTTCTAGAAATATAGTCATGCACCCATCGACATTGCCTTAATTGACTGTATTAATTGACCACGAAAACGCGAAAACGCGAACAGTCGTAACAGAGGGGATGTTAAATTGCTAATGTAGAGCTTACCAATAAATTTTTCTTTTACACGTAAACTTTGTCGCCAGTGCGCCATAACCAAAATTTCATAGAGCTTAACGGTATTGTGATGATACTAATATACCAGTTGAGTAACTTTTCCTTTTCTTTCATGTTTTACCTGCGCCAATTAGCTGGCCGTAAGTATCATAAATCTAAATCTATCTTTGTGTCGTTTCCTTGTAATATTGCTCGGATAACCGCATTGAAGGAATGGCATATTTTGTACACGTCGCTTGTATTTATTTGATTTACATGTAACCATCAATAGAAAATCTAAGATTGAGGATCTTTGAAGTATTAAAAAATGATTTCAAGAGGTGGATTGAAACGACAAAAACGGAACAAATACCAAAGTTAGCTGGTCACCTCCTGCTTGATAGGGAGGCTGTATGAGATATGAAGGAAAGAAACTTATCAAACATGTTTATCGATTTCCATATATATTTACAAAGCCTTTCTTTCAAGACAACTAAAATTTCCGGATATTCATGTTATCAAAAAAAGGATAAAGTCGAGTCCTCGTCTCTTCCTTTTTTCAAAATTAGTCTAAAAGTCAAAAGAAGAAAAAACGACACAGAGAGACCAAGGGTCAGCGGCAACTTTCTACTTTCTGTAGACGACAGGGATGAAAATTTAGAAAGGGAATCTGTGTTAGCAAGAGCTTTCGAGTTGCTTATTGCTCTGGTTATCGGTTCAAACATATTTAGCAGGGGAGAATTTTGAGGCAAAGGCATAACCTCGGAGATGAAAATTACTGTCCTATAGTTTTTGACTTCAGAGCTAAGAAGTATGTCTAAATTGTTAGGATTATTTTAGGTTTTGTTTGTTCTTTTCCTTTTCTTAAATACACAGGCTCAATATTTTGTCTTTGAATTTAAGTTGTTTTTATTATAATACAGGAAAGTGTGCAGACTACGAGTTCACTTGTGCTAATGGAAATTGTCTTAGTAAATGGAATCGTTGCAGTGGCGGAGATGACTGTGGTGATGGTTCAGATGAACAGCAGTGTCGTAAGTTTGTTATCACTGTCACAGTTGTCCAAATAGTGCAGTCGCCTTTCCTATGGGCTGATGGCTAACTATTCAAGTTGTGCTGTGGTAATCAGGTCGAGATACGAACAAATATTGGGAGCTGTCTCTCCGCCTTCTCTCTTTTTCATTGAATCGAATAATTAATAACTTTAACTATAATATGGACCGAGTAGGCAAAATTAAGCTTGTTCTTATTGTTGTTACTATCGACAATTTAGTATGTTTTTCTTCAGTTTCCATTTCATTTTTATTGTTTATTTAGTTGTTTGTTGTTGCTAGTTTTTTTCTTTCAATTGCAAATACACTAAACAAATTTTGGTTACTACATAATTTGAGATTGTTTTCTTTTCTCTCAATGTACGAAACATTTTCATGGAAATATTAGCTCAAAGTAAGTAATCTTTTGGATATTTTATTAATTTCTTAACTTTGAAGTACACAACAATGTGTTCGCTCATTTAATCACTTACTTCAGTATTCTATGTCATTTATACTTTTCTGTAATTATTTCATTGCAATGGTAATCACACTTTTGTCAAAGAGAAGTGTAGCAGCTACCTGTTTGAAGCATTCATGCTTACGGGCGAGAAATTTTAGAAAGTTTTTTTTTTTTTTTAACTTACTGTTGACAGTCACTAGTATACAAAACATTTACTGAAAATAATTCAATGTGTTTTTATGTTTTCCCATTAAGTTTTGAATTGAGGATGGTTTGACGTCTTTCACGTTTCCATCATGATGGCGAGGCCCCCTGCTTTTGTATAAAATGGATTTGTTTTATTTGCCCTGGCGAGCAGGATAACAATATGCTCACAGGTCACCAAGTTTTTGCAACACGACTTACAATAGCTCTTCCTTTTCAGGAGGAGAATGAAATATAAAGCAGTGGGCACCTTTGCTGTCAGGGGGTTGATATTGATCTTTAGGGAATTTTTAAAAAGCACCGGGGAGGATTAACTCAGCTACATCATTTACTATGATAATAAAAACTGCATGTCCAAAAGAAAAGCATTTAAATATTTTGATTGAATTTCTGGCACTGTATAAGAAATATCTCATTACTCTTCCCACTTTTCTATGCTTTGTTAACACGGGGATGTGATAGCCGGTAATTTTCTTTCCTTTCCTTTCTCTATGTTTTTCATGGACTGAACTTCGGAAACATCAGGAAGTAAGTGCTACTTCAATTTCTTACTGTAGATGTTACTCCTAACCTGTCACATGACCAAAAAGCTGCAAACCACTCCCAGTCTGTACCCTTTCTACCAGCTGAAAACTAATAATAACAAAAGAAAAGATCAGGAGGCGTTGTACGTCATTCAGAAGTCGAGATTTCCGTTTCGCCCTGTAAAATAACCCATGTTTCAAGGTCACACACTCAATCCTAAACCTTAACGAAAAATTTTACTTTAGCCTCCCTTCAAGACTCACTTAATTTTGCTTTTGCATTGCTTTGAACAACAAACGATCGTTAAAATTTGAAAAATAGCTCTATCTTATGGCATCATATTTAACTTTGAATACAAGTTAGCGTGGATTTGAGTCCATTCAATGTTGACGATTTGTTTTTTTTTTTAATTCTTATTCCCTGGAAAGGAGATATCAAAGGTCTTGAAGAAAGACTTCTCCATACCACTGTTCCACCGAAAGAAAATCAAAATCGTTTAAAAACAATGTACTTCCTTTTTCTTTTTTCAATTACACCACATTGCATAAAAAAACGTTTCAATACTAAATGGCTTCGCTTTTCTTTCAGTTATTGATTGATGGGCCGATCAATTTAAAGCTTCAACATTCCCCCGTTGGGGAACGGTCGTTCGTGCCCAGGGTTTGGGAATGTGAGCCTCGACTGGTTGGGGTGGGAATTTGAACCGGAAGTGTCGAATACAAGTGTTGTAACTTGTAATGTGGAGGTGTTTTAAGATAAAGAGTTCACTTTTGGGTACGAATGGCTCCGGAGAAAAGGTCTACCAGGTCTAGCTTATAGGGCTTGGCAATGTATAGAATGTCAGGATCGCTCATTTTGCCTTTTAAAAAAAAATTGACCATCAAGTACAGCACTTGGGTAGAGTATTGAAATACAATTTTGGCCCCGGAGGCTGAAATTTGAACGGATCTACGGGTTCACCGTGGGCGATGTTGAGGCTTCGAATTAATTCAATGCATAATTCATTTATTGGCCAACTCATTTTTCATCTAATCTCCCTAACTTAATTGTCATTCTGTGATTTCTCTACTCATGTGCGGCCTTTGTGAAATACACCAGCGTGTAAGTGATTTTTTATTAGATTACTGAAGTTAATAATTTAGTTATAACATCTGTTTCTGTTCCACTTTCCATAACATTCCTAAATACCGCAAACGTGCGTGAGTAGCAAAACACAGAATGAGAGGATGAGGATGAGAATTTGATGTTCTTATACCAGTCGTTGTAATAGCAAAATAAATGACATATCTCGATAACAGTTGATGAAGAATAACTGAGACCAGCTTTCAGTCCCATATGATGATTGATGGGAAGTGTGTTAGTATTGCCTACTTTAACTGTAAGTGTTAGTTGAACTAAACAATGTGTTATAATACTTGAATTCTGCTTATTCCTATCGTTTTCTTTGCTCTCGATATCGCCTTCGGTGGATCAAATACATGTAAATACATCAGGCGGTAGGTGAAAGCTTAGAACTAATTACTTTAAGGATAATGATACGTTGTCATCTCCTTTTGTTGGTTTTTTTTGTTTGTTTGTTTGTTCAAGAATATTCTTATGATTAAAGCATGAATGACCAGCTGCATTGCGGGCACATCTGCGCCGCTGTCTTTCTTGTGTTTAGTGGACAACTAAGAACAACGAGTGCGGAAGATTTTCATAAGAGAAGGGGGGGAGGGAGAGGGAGAGAGGGGAACGGGGGGGAGAGAGAGAGAGATAGCACAATGTCAGCAGAAGATAATGCATTGAACAAAACTTTCAGGGAACTGGGTTTAAGTAAACAGAGAGGGAAAACTGAGAAAATTGAAATACCGATGTAGAAAGGGATGATCAAAATACAACATCGACAGTACACCAGAATATTTTTTCAAATTGGCATTTTTCTCCGCTCATGCTGACATTAAGTAAACTTCTAATTAGAAAAAGAGCAAATTAGATAAAAATCTGGCAATTACTGCAAGCTTCCTTCCCATTTAGCAAAAATGCCATTGCTGACAACTCCGCTTATAAGATCGAAAACAACTTTGTCCGTCAGTGAACAAGCGGAAAGACACGTATCAAACAGTTGCCCAAAATATTATTATATTGTTACCTTTAATTGTTGGTGATTCATCCTCTAAGTCTCCAGACCAATAAACCTTCAAAAGTGTAATACGAGTTCTTATCCCTTGTGTTTAACATAGTTTCATTGATTAGTTTTTTAACACTACTGCATTCTTTTTCTTAAATTACTCTTTCCTCACTTAAACTAACATTTTTTGTTACTTTTCTGCCCCTGGTTACTGCTCAATACAGCATGTGAGTATGATTTTAATCGTCTATTCGAATTGTGAACTGTTCAACTAAAATAATTGTTAATTCAGACACAATTTGCTGATTTATGATTTTACTGTCTTTTCTATTCTCTTTTATTATCTTACCTGACCTTGTGACAATAAGGCTATAAGTAACCATTATTTTTCCTTAACCCTCTTTAGCATTTTTGGTTTGACTGCTTACATAAGTCAACTAAAATTTTTATTCCTTTTTTTATTCATTCAATTTGATTTTATCGAATGAATATATCTTCGTTCATCGTCGCCATTTAAACATAATAAAATATCGGCGATTTTTTGTGGAAAGGTAAACCTAATGTAACTAAAGTGCGGATTAATTTTTTGTAGTGTGTGAGTCTTTGGTTGTCAGTTTTTTTGGTATATTGGCAAACAGCATAGCTTCGAAAGAGGAAAAAATTACTTAAAATGTACTTATCGACTGGATGGGAGGGCCAGACTGGTAAACTTTTGGCTCGAAGGTTATCCCAGTGCTTATTATCCGGTCCGCCCCGACCAAACTCAGTCCACGAACATTTCACCACTTAGTGTTGAAGATTTCGAAATTTCTGTCTCAACCTAGTTAGGATGTACCCGCATAAAAAAGAAGGGCGCGCGGGTCCATACGGGTCATATGATGATTAAAATTACAATACATGCCTCCAGATGGGTTTCGGGCGTAATTCAGGCAAAGCGTCCGCTTTGAAGGGTCTCAATGGATTTAACTGTCAGCCATCAAACATCCCAAAGTTTAATCATCAAACGTTGAAAAAACAGTTCAGTTTTAGCCTTCAAACGTTCAAAGACCTTTTAGATCTTTCCACCTCAGCTACTTGCCACGAACAGTTCTAAATGTCGAAGTATTTTGCGAATGGTAGTCTTCAGGTTTCCAAACACATTCACTTCATGACAAGAGATTATATTCTCGTGCTTCGTAATCATTTCCATTTTTAACTTGGTAGTTCAATATTTAAAAATATCTCTCTAATCGATAACCTGTTGCCGACTATGTCACACTACGCCTTGTCTTGATTGCAGAGCCGGCGTAATTTTTTTGCGTCCCATTGGCGAACGGAGACAGCGTTAGGTGAGCGCGAGGGAAGAGCGCAAAAAAATATATACTTTCCACACTTCCACCGTTCCTATCAAATTGATCAGTGAATAACATGTGATAATCGAATATCTTTCAACAAAAGCGTAGCGTATCATGTTCTATGGACGAAGCTATTCGAGAAGCCCTTCGTTTAATTCCGAACAAGCCAACTGTAAAGGATAGGCAAAGGAAATGCATCGCTGATGTATTTACAAGCACATAAAGAAGTAAATTGGGAATACGAACAGAACTGATCTTAAAAAAATAACAACAACAACTGTAAAAAATGGGATGAGATAAATGTCATTTATGAGATTTATCCTCCGAAGGTAGCAGACGCACTAGGTTTACAAAACTTGTTCGCATACGCATTTGAAAAACACCAAATAACTGTAAAGATTTACTTACGTTCAAATATATCACCTTCTTATAGCTTTCGCTCGCATAGAAGCATATGTTTACTTGTAACCGTCATTTCTTTGGAGAAAATGTTGTCTCGACATAAAACCATGTTTGTTTTAGTCTCCGCCAGTGTTTAGGGAAAACTTAGCTTGAATAATTGGCATAGGTACAGGGTACAGCTGGTTTTACCTTTCTTTTTTTGTACTCCTCCTTCCGTGCGTGACTCAATCTTCGTGCTCGCTTCCTACTTGCCTCTGTTTGTCGGAAAAACGCAATAAATTGCGCCTGTTCTACGGGGCACAGGCGTCTTTTTTTTCCACTCCTCCTCTCAAGCGTGACTCGCACCTCACGGTCGCTTCCTGCTTGCCTCTGTTTGACCGAAAAACCCTGAAAAATTGCGCCTGTTCTGCAGATCCAGGCCTCCCCAATGAAACTAATGGTTCATGGTTTCCTCTTTCTTCTCTTTCTTCATATCAAAACGGATGGTAAAAACAAATTTTTTTTATTATTAAAAAAAGGAAAAGGGCCCTACATCTACTTATTGTGCTACGTATGTTTCTCCATTTCCTGATCTTGTTGTTTAAGATCAATCCTATTTCTTTTAAAATAGGCCTTTGACTAGTATTTGCATAAAATCCAATTTGAATACTTATCATTTTTTTTTAAACTGATATGTAATTAAAATTAGATTAATCTAACGTTGTGTTTGTCACTTGTCACATAACTTTCGGGTAGCTGAGTAGTTTTGTTGGACCTAGCATGGAAGTTACAAGAACAATAAGAAATAATAAGCTACACTTTACATGAGGGTGTTTCAATTTGTTATATAAAAAAAAAAAAGGAAAAGGGCCCTGAGACCGATTTCCTTTTTTTAAAAATGATTCTGACATTTTTTAAAAGTATTTTAATTCTAATCATAACCTCCCTAGCTATTCACTATTCTCAAAATGTTATTAGTGGTTATTCTATCTCGGCGTACCTGGAAGTACAGGTGTTTTTTCGTGGCTTTTTTTTATTTCTATTTTTTACTCTTTCTCTCGCGCGTGACTCGCTCTCGCGCTTACCTCGCGTTTGCCCCTGTTTGACCGAAAAACGGTGAAAAATTGCGCCTGTTCTGCAGATCCAGGCCTCCTCAATGAAACTACGGGTTCATGGTTTCCTCTTTCTCGTCTTTCTTCATATCAAAACGGATGGTAAAGACAAACTTTTTTTTAAAACCACATCATCATTCAGATAAGGAGGTTTTTCTCAGCGTTAGTCGAGAGTAAAAGCTGTGGAAAATGTTGCCTGATAATAATCCGAATTGGAACGAACACAGCTTTACTGGCCTTATCCCTGGGGATGTAAGTTATGGTTACTAAGCTTAAATTATTAACAACACTTGACGGAACAATTGTTGTTTTCTTTCTTTCATGTCAACTGATGCTCTACAGGGTGTAAGTATCTACTTATTGTGCTACGTATGTTTATCCATTCCCTGATCTTGTTGTTTAAGATCAATCCTATTTCTTTTAAAATAGGCCTTTGACTAGCATTTGCATAAAATTCAATTTGAATACTTATCATTTTTTTTAAACTGATATGTAACTAAAATTAAAATAATCTACGTTGTGTTTGTGACTTGTCACATAAATTTCTGGCCGCTGAGTAACTTTGTTGGAGCTAGCTTGGAAGTTACAAGAACAATAAGCAACAACAAGCTTCATTTTACATGAGGGTGTTCCATTTTGTTATTAAAAAAAGGAAAAGGGCCCTGAGACCGGATTCCTTTTTTTTTTAATGATTCTGACATATTTTTAAGTATTTTAATTCTAGTCATAACCTCCCTAGCTATTCACTATTCTCAAAATGTTTTTCGTGGTTATTCTATCTTGGTGTGCATAGGGGTACAGGTGTTTTTTCGTGCTTTTATTTTTCACTCCTCCTCTCGCGCGTGACTCGCTCTCGCGCTCGCCTTGCGCTTGCCTCCGTTTGACTGAAAAACCCTGAAAAATTGCGCCTCTTCGGCAGATCCAGGCCTCCTCAATGAAACTAAGGGTTAATGGTTTCCTCTTTCTTGTCTTCCTTCATATCAAAATGGATGGTAAAAACAAACTTTTTTTATAACCACATCAACATTCAGATAAGGAGGTTATTCTCGGAGTTAGTCGAGAGTAAAAGGCTTGGAAAATATTGCCTGATAATGATCCGAATTGGAATGAGCACAGCTGTACTGGCCTTATCCCTGGGGATGTAAGTTAATGATTACTGAGCTAAAACTATTAACGACACTTCACTGAACAATTGTTGTTTTCTTTCTTTCATGTCAACTGATGCTCAACAGTCTGTAAGTATCTACTTATCGTGCTACGTATGTTTATCCATTCCCTGATCTTGTTGTTTAAAATCAATCCTATTTCTTTTAAAATAGGCCTTTGACTAGTATTTGCATAAAATCCAATTTGAATACTTATCATTTTTTTTCAACTGATATGTTACTAAAATTAAATTAATCTTACGTTGTGTTTGGGACTTGTCACATAAATTTCTGGCCGCTGAGTAATTTTGTTGGAGCTAGCTTGGAAGTTACAAGAACAGTAAGCAACAATAAACTACATTTTACATGAGGGTGTTACATTTTGTTATTAAAAAAAAGGAAAAGGGCCCTGGACCGGATTCCTTTGATGATTCTGACATATTTTTAAATATTTTAATTCTAATCATAACCTCCCTAGCTATTTACTATTCTCAAAATGTTTTTCGTGGTTATTCTATCTTGGTGTGCATAGGGGTACAGGTGTTTTTTTCGTGGTTTTATTTTTCACTCCTCCTCTCGCGCGTGATTCGCTCTCGCGCTCGCCTTGCGCTTGTCTCCGTTTGACCGAAAAACGCTGAAAAATTGCGCCTCTTCGACAGATCCAGGCCTCCTCAATGAAACTAATAGTTCATGGTTTCCTCTTTCTTGTCTTTCTTCATATCAAAATGGATGGTAAAAACAAACTTTTTTTTTATAACCACATCAACTGATAATGATCCGAATTGGAATGAACACAGCTGTACTGGCCTTATCCCTGGGGATGTAAGTTAATGATTACTGAGCTAAAACTATTAACGACACTTCACCGAACAATTGTTGTTTTCTTTCTTTCATGTCAACTGATGCTCATCAGTTGGTGAGTATCTACTTATTGTGCTACGTATGTTTATCCATTCCCTGATCTTGTTGTTTAAGATCAATCCTATTTCTTTTAAAATAGGCTTTTGACTAGTATTTGCATAAAATCCAATTTGAATACTTATCATTTTTTTTAAAACTGATATGTAACTAAAATTAAATTAATCTTATGTTGTGTTTGTGACTTGTCACATAAATTTCTGGCTGCTGAGTAATTTTTCAGGAGTTAGCTTGGAAGTTACAAGAACAATAAGCAACAATAAGCAACAATAAGCTACATTTTATACGAGAGTGTTCCATTTGATTAAAAAGGGAAAAGGGCCCTGGGACCGGATTCCTGTTTTTTTTTTTTTTTTAATGATTCTGACATTTTTTAAAAGTATTTTAATTCTAACCATAACCCCCCTAGCTATTAACTATTCTCAAACTGTTTTTCGTGGTTTTTCTGTCTTGGTGTGCATAGGGGTACAGGTGTTTTTTCGTGACTTTTTTATTTTTTTACTCCTCCTCTCGCACGTGACTCGCTCTCGCGCTCGCCTCGCGCTTGCCTCCGTTTGACCGAAAAACGCTGAAAAATTGCGCCTGTTCTGCAGATCCAGGCCTCCTCAATGAAACTAAGGGTTCATTGTTTTTTCTTTCTTGTCTTTCTTGATATACAAATGGATGATAAGAACAACCTTTTTTCTATAACCACATCAACATTCAGATAAGGAGGTTTTTCTCGGAGTTAGTCGAGAGTAATAGCCTTTGAAAATATAGCCTAATAATGATCCGAATTGGAACGAACACAGCTTTACTGGCCTTATCCCTGGGGATGTAAGTTATGGTTACTAAGCTTAAATTATTAACAACACTTGACGGAACAATTGTTGTTTTCTTTCTTTCATGTCAACTGATGCTCTACAGGGTGTAAGTATCTACTTATTGTGCTACGTATGTTTATCCATTCCCTGATCTTGTTGTTTAAGATCAATCCTATTTCTTTTAAAATAGGCCTTTGACAAGAATTTGCATCAAATCCAATTTAAATACTTATCATTTTTTTTAAAACTGATATGTAACTAAAATTAAATTAATCTTACGTTGTGTTTGTTGAGAAGTTACAAGAACAATAAGCAACAATAAGCTATATTTTACATGAGGGTGTTGCCCTGAGGGTCCTGAGACCGGATTTCTTTTTTTTTTTTTTTTTTTTTTTTTCAATGATTTTGACATATTTTTAATATCATAACCTCCCTAGCTATTCACTCAGGTGTGTTTTAGTGGTTTTATTTTTCATTCCTCCTCTCGCGCGTGACTCGCTCTCGCACTCGCCTCGCGCTTGCCTCCGTTTGAGCGAAAAACGCTGAGAAATTGCGCCTGTTCTGCAGATCCAGGCCTCCTCAATGAAACTGAAGGTTAACGGTTTCCTCTTTCTTGTCTTTCTTCACATCATGACGAATGGTAAAAACTAGACCGTAACGCAGCTTTCCTGGTTCCCTCACGAAAAGTGATATGTTCACTCATTTAGATATGGAGTTTATTTAGACAACTCATTTGAGGATCAAACATGTAAAAAAAATTGTCCATTTGTCGGTCTTGCTGTTCAGCTCAATTGAAGGTTTTAATGGGGAAAGTTATAGGCAAAACTTTTTTCCGATGTGAAATGCCTTAGACCGCTCTTTAAGAGATCGCCACTTAAATGTTTCCTCTCTCTCTCCCCCCTTTCTCCCCCCTCCCCCCCCCATAGAAACCATTATCTAAAATAGGCATTTTGTTAGTATTTGCGTAGAGATCAACTTGGATATGTATACATTTTAATTACCTGAATTGAAAAACCTTACGCTACACAAACTTATCAGTGCGAAAGAACCCATCTACTGCACTACTCAATTTTATTTCATACTTAGTCTTGCTGTAAGTTGAGCTCCATTCAACTAAATTTATTTTCCTCCGAGTCGTGTTTTCAGAGATTTGAATTTATAGATATAAAGTTGAATTTCATTGTCTTTCTGTACCGTTTTTCACTTCTGATATTATATTTAGTGAAGCAAAAGAATGTTTCTGAACATATCATGGAATTCTTTGCAATAAAGTCTTTAAATAATGGTTTTAGTACATCACTATGCAATGTTTGACTGATAAGTCAGTGAGCTATGTTATGATTAATAATAGAGTAGTAATACTTACAATGGTTCTTATCACTTAAACTTGTATCATTAATGAATCATTTTAAAGTTTTCCCAATCAATGAAACTATTGGCAGCTTTATTAAAGCAACATAGCGGATTTCTGAAATGCAGAAAATTAGGTAACACTAAGAATAGACCATGTTGTTCTAAATGGTGCGCATGGAACTTTCATACCTTAAAATTTAGATAAAGCGGTAGTTAGAAATATATATTAGTTCATACGTTTTTGCATTCAATAATAACAATATTCTCTTTTATCATTATTTCTCTCTATTTTCCAAAATGAAATTAATCTCCAGGCTGTAAGTACCCACCATTTTATTTATTTACGCGAATCGCAGACATTCTAACGTTTGTACATGCCAAAAATGTTTTGAAGTTAGCTGTAATTTTAAAACACTAATTCTGCTTCTTTATTTCCTTTTTCTCCCTCAATCTTACCGGATATATCAAGGGGGTAAGCGGTTTTTACGTTAATCATAAAAACGAACTTTGATCTGTAACACGTTTTACTTAGGCGCTCCGTAGTGGGGTCGATTCATTTTCAAATCACTGTCAAGAATGTAAGGAACAAGTGTGAGTGCAAGTATTTCACATCAAGCGTTCAAGAACTATTAGAAAAATATGTGAAGTTACTCTGCTGTGTGGAAGTGATAACTCTTCCACATACCTTCCACACGTTTTTAACTTGCCTTATGTAATTCATACATGGGCAATAACCAATGGTGGGTGATAGGACTGAGTGGAGTCCAATTCGGTCTGTAACCATACGAGTGATTATCAGAATCGGAAGACCGCACAGCGGGAGTCGGATTTGTTAATTACGAGTATGATCACAGATAGAATTGGACGACTTGAATTCCTGTTTACAATTAGTCAGAACGATGACAAAATTTGAGAGGGAAAATAGACATCAGTTGTACGTTTTCATTAAAAAAACAACAATTAACTCGGCGAAATGCGCGACAACATCGCTTACTGTCCACTTACACAGGCATGACGTGTCCACTGTCCTGTTAGTGCTTAGATCGGGCTGGTGACAACCAATCACGTTCGAGAATTTTGTTATGGTTTTGATTAGAGTGAAAATTGTGTGTAGATAGTGATCAGAACTCCCCGTTACGAGCGCCTGAGTACACGCCCAAATGCGTCTAGTGGAGTAACTCCCTTTTAGCGGTTGAGTGAATGGGACCGATAAGAACTGTGTCACTTGAATTGGGAAAACACTGGGTGGAGATGGTATTAAGATAAACTTTTTGGAAATGGGATCAGTATATCCCCCATCCTGACACTAAATTAATTGTAAATTACTATCAGTCTTTATTTCTGGTTTTCCGCAAATGGTAGCTCGTCGTTCCTAAGACCTCTAAAAACATTATTTAAATTTCTCTCATAATGATTATTCTAGATACACTTTCGACCCCCTGGAGATAAGGGAATAATACAATTTTCAATGCGAGCACTTTGATTCCTTAAAAGTTCGTAGGCATACAATATAGGACGCTACGAGTAGTTAGATTATCCTTTAGGTCAGTTTCACCAAACTATTCGCTTAGTGGAGTCCTTCGCTTAGTTTAGTACCTTTTTCGCATTAATTAGCCTCCTTGGGAAATACTTCTTCTTACGGCTCCCCTGAATGCTAGTCGTGTTGATAAATACATGTTAGATTCTTCTTTAAGGACTACTGGGTAATGATATCTTTTCTCTTCATGGTTGTAAGTGTACTCAGCATGTCATAAAATATTAAAATTGTTTTAGTTTGCACAATGACTAATCCAAAAAGTGTCCTTTGGCAGCTGACTATGTTTCGGTGGGCAATCAAATGACCGCATTTTTTTTTTGGCTTTGGCTTTTTTGTTAACGGTTGAATTATGGATTCGTTTTCTTAAGCGACAGTGACAATTGACGATCTGCTCGTGCACCTCGTTGCGTGTCATTGCTAGTGTCTTTGTTATTGTTATGGTTCCGAATCAGGCGAAAATATTAAGCAAGCAATAATATCAAATGTATTCTTAAGCAAAGATTAACTTGTCAAAATATTTCTCCTCATCTTTTCTCCCTTTGAAATCTGCGTTGGACTACAGAACGTAAGTAAATAAAGTATTTCTCTTTTTTCCCTACTTTTGAGTCTCACTGTCTGAGAAGTCCAGCGTACTATTCGACCACAAGCGTTCTCTTATAAGCAGCACAATTTGAATCCAGGCCTGGTGTGGGAGAAGGACCAGGTTGGACAGAATTGATTCATTTGATCTTTATGATCAATATCCGTTTGACTAACTCAAACGCATTTCAGTCTTCTCCGCGATAAAATTATGTTGAGCCCTTTGGGATGAATCCAATGAGTTGGATTAAATGTCAAGGTGTTTTATTTCATTTTGTGCATGAAAAGTTAGTAAAACTTGATATTCGTCATTTTTTTTTTCTCGAAGTGGGTGGTACTGTCTAAGCATCCGAGACAATTTCATTCTCCTTTTCCTCGTAATTCGAATATATATTAGAAGGAATTATTTCTGCCTTAGTTTGTTTGTTTTTAGGGTTCTTTTGTTTATTTATTCATTCTTTTTATTGTCTTTCCTGTATTTTCATGTACACGATGGAATTATTAGGAAGGCGTAAGTGCCAGTTTTCTTTTATGTCTCTTATCAATGTTTGTATAATTTCGAAGTCAAGCTGATGTCCAGTCTTAAGATGCTTTGTACAAAATAAGCTATCTAAACTCGACGGTTCGTCATGTTTGTCCTTTATTTCTCGAGATGGGTGGTACAGTCTAATGCGTCCAAGAAGATTTCACTCGCTTTTTCTCGGATTTTGAATAAATTGGTAGGAATCCCGTTTCAGTTAGTTTACTGTTTTTCTATTTATCTATTCTTTTTTTTCTCATTCCTGTATAACCATGAATATGATGGACACACCAGCCGAAGGTAAGTTCAAACTTTCTTGTCTTTGCTTTTGACATAGTGTCACTATAAACAAAGTCGAGTTTAGGTCCAGTCTTTAGATGCTTGGTACAGCTTACTTTTTTTTTTTTACTGATTTGTATATCTCTTTTCTGTTTCGTGTGTACGAAGAAACTCAAACTGGGCGGTTCGTAATGTTTCTCTTTTGATTCTCGAAGAGTAAGGCGTGAAGCTAAATGTTTATCGAAGTTGTGCGGCTCATAATCTGATTGAAATTCGAAAATGAAATAGTAAAACATAGGCTGTGTTCTTCATGAAGACGATCTTTCAACTTTGTATAAACAGTTTTAGGTGGTCCTCCACACTCTATTTCTTTACCCCGCTTATCAAGTTTTGGATAAGTACTACACCAAATGCGAAAATGCCTGACTATTCGGTCGGACCGAGTTAAGCTGTATCAAAGCGAGGCTACTTAGTCCTAGGGTTTTTAAGAATGTGGTACTTATGCGTGGTTGGCTATCTCATTCGTCTATTTACGCTATGCCGACGAGTTTTTGTGTTCCTTAGTCCAACAATAGGGAGGACAATCAACATCATGATGCAGGTGGTTCTCGTGAGATAAAAGGTCCTTTCGAGGAACCATTCCATATTTTTCTATCGGAGCAAAATTTGGAAAACTGCTTTTGTCATTTTGTGATGAAAAAGCCAGAACTTGATTTGGTTCATATGGATTTCTTTCCTACCCTTAATCCTCCATATATTTTCAAGGGAGTGGTATCTTAAGACGAAAGAAAGGTCACGGTTTGTCATCGGAGTGAAAGCACCGTTTAGATGAACAACTATTGTTTTTTTTCATCTCGATGTTGTCACTGCGACTATCTGGTAGTGAATTGATCTGCTTTAGTGAAGGTATTTAGATCTCCAGGGTCAAGAGGTCCGCGATCTGACTTGGTACTATTACCCTGAAGTCGGGTGGGCTGGGGTCGTTTTCCAGTTTCTGTAAAGCTGTTTATACAGCTGCCTCGGTCGAAAAGTTTGTCAACAGTTCCTTAGAGCCCGAAACGCATCATTGTGCTTAGTTTGGAGACAATTTTTTAATTGCGGCAACAGTCACCACAGGATCATTGCAAAATGGATTCATGCGAGATCTGTATTTTGAAAGGAAAATAGCAGAGTTCAGTGAGCCCTGGGAAATAAATAATGGTAATGGCATTAAGTACAATTAAATAAGAAAGAATACTTCCCATGTGGTACTAATACACCTCGCCTCAAAGGAACGAAATTCAATTTCCGGTTTTTCATCGATATCTGGGTTTTATCAAATAAATTTACTCGTTGCTTCGCTTTTTTACTTTCCATCTTTCGTTTCTTTTTCCTTTTTATTTGATTGAAACTACCACTTCCCAATTATTATCGTGCATGTTTTGATAAAAAACACATACATAGTGAGATATATCTTCTTCGTGTTGCATTTGATAATTCTGTTATAAACTAATTGTAGTTTTTGCTTCAGAGTGTTTACTATCTTGATTGGTTTTTTATCATTTTCTTTTTAATCTGCTGCAATGGCCCTAACTTGTCAAATCAGGGTGTAAGTAACGTTTTCGTTGTGTAATGATTATCTCTTGTCATTAGTAAAGATAATGGTTAATGTTTAAGTAAATCGGTGTTCATGGTTTCTATGACATTTAACTTGCTCAAAACCAGTGGAATATCTAGATTGACACCGCCCAACGAGTGAAACGAGGCAGAAGATTTGCCTACCTGTTCGTAACTGATAATTGAGTTTTATTGATTACTTGTAGTTTGTAGTTGATTAAAATCCATCGCATTCTGTTAGTGTGAGGGAGACTCGTTAAAAGTGCAAATTTCGAGCTGATTTTAGCCTTTTGCCCCAGGGATTTATTGTGGGGGCTTTTATATCCCAAGGATGAGCCTGGAGCCCGAAGCACTCCGTATTCTTGAATAACTTAGTGACCCACAGAAACTGTGAAAGTTTGAAAGAAATCGGTGAGATGACATGCGTCACGCCTGCCTGGTCTTCTCGTGGACAGACTTATAGAAGCTCTTTCTGAGGAACCATTTCATATTTTTCTTTCAGAGCACTATGATTCGCAAACGATATAGCGCCCCTACCTTTTTTATGTTGTTTGTATCGAACTCTTTTAGGAAAATCCAAGGAACTTTCATTTTCATCGATATCAACCACGGCTTGTGCCAGCCCTGTTACTCCCTAACGATATGGCCGAAAATTTCCCGCGCTTTCTGCTTTTGTGCTTCTTATCGATCAGATCGTGTTTCTTCAATGTTACTGCTGCTATAGTGAAAATATTTAGATCTCCAGGGTCAAGAGGTCCGCGATCTGACCTGGTACTAGTACCTTGAAGTCAGGTGGGCTGGGGTCGTTTTCCAGTTTCTGTAAAGCTGTTTATACAGCTGCCTCGATCGAAAAGTTTGTCAACAGTTTCATAGACCCCGAAACGCATTATTGTGCTTAGTTTGGAGCCAATTTCTTAATTGCGGCAACAGTCACCGCAGGATCATTGCAAAATGGACTCTTGCAAGATCTGTATTTTGAAAGGAAAATGGCAGAGTTCAGTGAGCCCTAGAAAATAAATAATGCTATTGGGACTAAGTACGAGGAAATAAGAAAGAATACTTCCCATGTGGTACTAATACGCCTCGCTTTAAAGGAACGAAATTCAATTCCCGGTTTTTCATTGATATCTGGGTTTTATTAATTAAATTTAGTCGTCGCCTCGCTTTTTTATTTTCCATATTTTGTTTCTTCTTCCTTTTATTTGATTGAAGCTACCACTTCCCAATTATTATCGAGCACGTTGTGATAAAAAACACATAAATAGTGAGATATATCTTCTTCGTGTTGCATTTGATAATTCTATGTTATAAACTAATTGTAGTTTTTGCTTTAGAGTGTTTACTTTCTTGATTGGTTTTTTATCATTTTCTTTTTAATCTGCTGCATTGGCCCTCACCTGTCAAATCAGATGGTGAATAACGTTTTCGCTGTGTAATAATTTTCTATTGTCATTAGTAAAGATAATGGTTAATGTTTAAGTAAATCGGTGTTCATGGTTTCTATGACATTTAACTTGCTCAAAACCAGTGGAATATCTAGATTGACACCGCTCAACAAGTGAAACGAGGCATAAAATTTGCCTACCTGTTCGTAATTGATAATTGAGTTCCATTGATTACTTGCAGTTTGTAGTTAATTAAAATCCATCGCATCCTGTTAGTGTGAGAGAGACTCGTTAAAAGTGCATTTCTCGAGCTGATTTTAACCTTTTACCCCCAGGGATTTATTGTGGGGGCTTTATGTCGCAGGGATGCGCCGGAAGTCCGAACCACTCTGTATTCCTTAATAACTTAGTGACCCTCACAAACTGTGAAAGTTTGAAAGAAATCGGTAAGATGGCATGTGTCACGCCTGCCTGGTCTTCACGTGGACAGACTTATAGAAGCTCTTTCTGAAGAACCATTTCATATTTTTCTTTCAGAGCACTATGATTTGCAAACGATACAGCGCGCCCTCCCTTTTTTTTATGTTCTTTTAATCAAATATTCAAGTAAAATCCGAATAAGTTTCATTTTCATCAACCACGGCTTCTGCCAGCCCTGTTACTCCCTGACGATATGGACGAAAATTTCCCGCACTTTCTGCTTTTGTGCCTCTTGTCGATCAGATCGTGTTCTTTCAATTTTATTCAACTCCTGTCTTGATGCATTGGCCTACTCTGTCACTGAGGTGGTCGGTTTTTCTTTTCTAAGTAGCAACGTTCTCAAAAATTTGGCAAACTGCTGTTATCATTTTGTAAGGAAAAAGCCGGAACTTGATTTGGTGGATTCTAATTCGGTCCGTAATCATACGAGTGATTATCAAACTAGGACGAACGCGCGCAGTCCCATTTGTCAATTATGACGATGAATTTAGACAGAATCAGGCAAAACGAAGTCCTGTTACCAAATAATCATAACTATTACAGTTTTTTTTCTCTTTAGTTTGTTTTATATCATTTTCTAATTCCCTTACTTTTTTTCTGTGTCTTTTCCCTTTCATTTGGGCAACTTTTAAAAATTAGGCTGTGTGTAACATTTCTGTTACAGTTTGAACCCTTATTGGGGATAAAGTTTATCTACTTTGTAGATCTCAAAATAGCCGATGGGACTTTCCAATGAAATAAAAAAAGAATGCTTCCCATATGGTACTAGTACACCTCGCTTTAAAGGGCCGAAATTCAATTCACTATTTTTCATCGATATCTGGGTTTTACTAATTAAATGTAGTCTTTGTTTCGCTTTTTTTCCTTCCACCTTCTGTTTCTTTTTCCTTTTTATTTAATTGAGGGTACCACGCCCCGATTATTAAAGAGCACTTTGCGATACAAAACGCATAAATAGTGAGATATATCTTTTTCGTGTTGCATTTGATAATTCTTTGTTATAAACTAATTGTTGTTTTTGCCTTAAAGCGTTTACTTTCTTAATTGGTTTTCTTCTTTTTCCTTTTAATCTGGTGCATTGGCCCCCACTTGTCAAATCAGATTGTAAGTAACGTTTTCGTTGTCTAATAGTTGTATCTTGTCATTGATAAAGATAATGGTAAACGTCTAAGTAAATTGGTATAAATTAAATGGTTTCTCTTACATTTAAATTACGCGAGACAAGTGGAATATCTAGATTGACACTGCTCAACAAGTGAAACGAGGCACGAGATTTGCCTGCCTGTTCGTGATAGATAATCGAGTTTTATTGACTGTTTGTAGTTTTTGGTTGATACATACTTTAGTGCCTTTACTTTCTTTAATATTTTTTCTTCACTTTCGTTTTAATCTGGTGCATTATCCCCCATTTGACAAATCAGAAAGAAAGTAATGTTTGGGTTGCTTAAGTGCCGCTTTCGCTAAGAGTGGTCCTCTCGACTTCCCGTCGGGAAAAAGTCTTCTTTCATTTTTTGCCCATGGAAAGGGTTTAGGACACATGTCTCAAAAATAGTTTAGTTGTTCTCCAATTCTCTTTTTTTGGGTCGCTAGAAGCCAAAAATGATTTTTGGCTAGTACACCCATGTGGACAGCGATCGAAAGTGTAAATTTCACAGATTTTGTCCAGCGCGCAGCGACTGCAATAATATGGCTCACGCAATTCTATCTTGCTACAAGTTACAAGGTGCCTTTAATCAATCAGTTCAATGAGAAAATATGGAAACTTCAGCTGAAATATTTTTCATACAAGCGTGATCAGAGGAGATCCTTCGCTTCGACCTTTATTTGCATATCAAAATTCACCAATTTGTACGAAAGAATTCTCAAAATGCAGGCGCTAATCGGGCTAAAAGATTGCCACAAACCCATGGGTATACCTGTAGCTTTCATCCACCAGTATCTTAAAGACAACGCAAATCCATGTGTTTGCTTAATTGCGCTCTTGTGAATGATCGTTTGCATAATTCTCGACCAAGATCACCTTTTTGACCGATCAAACTTCGTTTGTTTATCCTCTACGTTGAGGATTTCAGGTTTTCATAACAACTGAATGAAGAATAGATGCCGAGTTGTCCTAAAACGTTGCGTAAACGTGATCGGTCGTAACGCCTGCGCGCTTGCGTGACTTACAAAGTAGACAAAGGTGATCGGAAGGCGCCTTCAAGATGATTTTCGTTGAATTATCTGGTCATGAACTACGCGCAGTGTGGAGAAGATCAAAATTAAAGAATAAAGTTTGGCACTCTAGTCACTAGAGACATATCGCGTTACTTAAAAGGGCCAACAGACAAGTTGAGATACGTTACAGTTTTATTTACCAAAACAACACGCATACACTCAGAGAGAATTCTCGCAGTTTCTCCCAAGATTTTCCACACGGAACGCAATGAACTAGTCCCCCTTTCTACAAATGTATTGCGTGACGTGATTGTGCAATTTTTCCCTTGATATATGACTAACATCGCAGAACCAAAATTAGTTAATGTAACGCATTGGAATCGAAGGTTATTAAAATGGACTAAAGAATTTTACATTTTACTGAAAATCTTATCTTTTAAAATGTTTACTTGATTCATGAAAAGCAAAGATTGTTGTGGCCGCGGGTATTTCAGCCCTGATTTCTCTCCCGGAATTCCGAGACGTCGTATCGATTCATTTGAAGCACTACCAGCTATCCAGCCAAATCCTCGAGTACAAGTTAAGTTTGTTTTGGTCCGGTCATTTTGGTCCCGATATGGAAAAAATAAAACAGTTATCGAAATGTTTTACCCATCGGAACACTTTCTGAAACATTGGAAATGCGGTGAAAGTACTTGTTGGCACCCAGAGCACAAGGGAAAATGTGAGGCCGTGAAAGAAAGCCAGACTGACTGGAGATGTTTTCGAAGTTTTCGGAATTATAATTGTAGTCGGATCACACGAGTATTATATTTTCAATTTCTCGAATGCTAGCTAAAAATTGATTCGTAAGGGCCTCTCTGGGCTATCTGCACGAGTAGACAAAACCAGAATTCTCCTAACAAAATCAAAGGAAAAATTGTCATGACAAATTGTTGTCTCGATTTTTGCATTTTTTAAAAATTTCAATGCTGTCAATTTTTTTCGTCAAGGCTTGATCTGCTCATGAGACCAGCCGGCATATTTTGCTAATGGACTCAAATTCTAGTTGCCAGGATTTATCGTACGTCGTTTCAAAGTTCTAAAACCCACGAGTTTTGCAACAAAAGAAAGTAAAAGCCTTCTTGATAAATTTTAGTCAATTCAATAACAAGCTGGTGGTAGTTTTTACGACAAATGGTGTTGAACACTCAGCCTCCTTACACTACCTCACTTTTTCCATTGTGCTCTGGATGCTCAAAAATACTTTTACTACATTTCCAGTGTTTTCCAGCTGTTCCCATGTTTAGAACTTATAAATATCTCTTTTGTTTTCCGTTTCGAGGCCAAAATGACCGGACCAAAACAAGCTTAGCTTGTACTCATAGAAATCAGGGCTAAAATACCCGCGGCCGCAACAATCTTTGCTTTCTATGAATCAAGCAAATATTTTAAAAGGTAAGATTCTCAGTAAAAAATTTGAAATTCGTAAGTCCATTTTAATAGCTTTTGATTCTAATTCGTTACATTATCAAATTTTGGTTCCTCGATGTAGGTCATCTGACAAGGGAAAAATTGCACGATCACGTCACGCAATACATCATGCTGAGTTTGTCCAGTTGATTTTGATGGTCGCAGAGAAACGTCGAGTTTGTCGGTCAAAACCGTTGTGGTCCATAACACCGTAAAATCATAAATGATGGAAAAAGATTTTTAGAAAGGAGGGCTAGTTCATCGCGTTCCGTGTGCAAAATCTCGGGAGAAAATGCGAAAATTCTTTCCGAGTGTATGCATGTTGTTTTGGTAAATAAAACTGTAACGTATTTCGACTTGTTTGTGGGCCCTTTTAAGCGAGGGGATATGTCTCTAATGACAAGAGTGCCAAATTTTATTCTTTAATTTTTATCTTCTCCACACTGCACGTAGTTCATGACCAGATATTTCAATGAAAACTATCTCGAAGGCGCCTTCCGATCACCTTTGTCTACTTTGTAAGTCACACAAGCGCGCAGGCGTTACGACCGATCACGTTTACGCAACGTTTTAGGACAACTCGGCATCTATTCTTCATTCAGTTGTTATGAAGACCTGAAATCCTCAACGTAGAGGATAAACAAACGAAGTTTGATCGGTCAAAAGGAGATCTTGGTCGAGTTTCAGAATTATGCAAACGATCATTCACAAGAGCGCAATTAAGCAAACACATGGATTTGCGTTGTCTTTAAGATGTTGGTGGATGAAAGCTACGGATATACCCATGGGTCTGTGGCAATCTTTTAGCCCGATCAACGCCTGCATTTTGAGAATTCTTTCGTACAGATTGGTGAATTTTGATATGGAAATAAAGGTCGAATGAAGAAGAGTTGTATGAAAAATATTTCTGCTGAAGTTTCCATATTTTCTCATTGAACTGATTAAAGGCACCTTGTAACTTGTAGTAAGATAGAATTGCGTGAGCTATATTATTGCAGTCGCTGCGCGCTGGACAAAATCTGTGACACGGGTGTACTAGCCAAAAATCATTTTTGGCTTCTAGCGACCCAAAAAAAGAGAATTGGAGAACAACTAAACTATTTTTGAGACATGTGTCCTAAACCCTTTCCATGGGGAAAAAATAAAAGAAAACTTTTTCCCGACGGGAAGTCGAGAGGACCGTTCTTTGGGAGAGCGGCACTTCATAGTTATTAGCGTAATGATTGTTACTGACTAAATAAAATTGCTACAAACAAGTCGAGTCGAGTAATTGTATTTCGAGAAGAGTAAATATTTCAAGGTTTTTACCATACATTACATTAAGAAACAATTCAAATTGTGTTTACTTTGTTGCTCCCAGAATAGCACAGACAGTGTTAAACATTACGCGAAAAAGTATAAGTTTTGATTGCTATCACGCAATTAACTTCACAAAACATCTGAAGATTAAAATTTCCTTTTTGGGGGGTTGTATTTAATGATTATAGGTATTCATCAAATTGCGTTTGTACTCTGGTGTACTTACTTCCTTTTCTTTCTTTCTGTATTTTCCTTTAAATCTTGCGCATTGACCCAAATTTGGGAAATTAGACAGAAAGTAACATTTTCATTCCTTCTAAGTAGCTATTAGTTAAGATAATGTTTTCTATAGGATTAGAATTGCTTGAGGCAAATTGAATATCTATTTTGATATTAAATGTAATTAACAAGTGAAATGTAGTGCAAAATTTGCTTTCTGCCTGTTCGTAACCTCTAATTGAGTTTCATTGACTAATTGTAATACGTGTTCTAGTTTGTTTACTGTCTCTATAATTTTCGCGAAAAAATTTGTGCGACATTTTCTGACCAGTTCAGATCTTCTTTTCAGTAAGTTGAAATTTCGGGTGCTTAAGACGCATAGTGTAGCGGCCGACACAAGCGAAGCAAATTTCAACGACAACTATGAGTTTCGCTGGTGAAGACGCACTATGAAGCGAGGATATATTTTTCTGAAAAGACTTGAATCGTTTTATCAGCGTAGTCGAGGTATCCAAGTACTTATCGTAAACTGAAATATGAAATTATAAGGAAGAAGCTAAGCTAAATTCTAAGATACGGACCGACATTCCAATCATTCCGATATAAAAGCAAGATCCCAAAAGACTAGCTAAAACTCTGAAACAAACTCACGAAAGACTATCTTCAAGGATAAAACGAATTCTAACAAAACAATTAACCGAGTGAGAAAAAACGAGCGGCTTACTAACAAAGCATGAACAACGTAAGCCACGTGTTAGAAAGTTTCAAAGAAACTGGTATAAAAAACTGGGCGAAACTACCGAAAGACTAGATGTTTAAACAAGTACGAAGAGAAAGAACATAAGCATAACATAACAGTCCCGCTTGTAAAGGTTTTACCAAAACGAACTTCGAGATAAGGGCGCTTTTCGATAAACACGTCTTATCGTTAGCCCAACGCAAGATAACTAAAATGCGGTTCTGGGTGGAACTTAAAGATCACGTCCCTAACGGACAAACAGTAACGTCACTATTGCGGTTTAACACGTTTAACACGAAACAAACTTATGACAAATCAATGTCCGGTAGCAAAGGCGTGGCAGCCGTTACACATAGTTTCTTCTCGTGATCAGTAAAAGAAAGCGCAGTTCGAACCGTTACTGAATTTTTTTAATTTGAAACTTGAGTGTTAAATTCTGCTCGCGCAGAAAATTTCAGTCAGATGATCGCTTAGTATGTGAAAAACCAGTTACAATTCATCTTGTCTAGAATTTATATTTTGCGTAACATATCTTTGCTTAGAGCACTTCAGGGTGAGTTAAACAATCTACACACAGCATGTTCAATCTTTTAGTTAGAAAAGTAGAAAATCACTCACGTAGGAAAGTTTCACTGTGTAGTGGTATTTGCCTTTTTCCTTTTGCGATCATTGGCCTTTCGGTACGTTTAAACTCTAAGCAACTCATAAACTAAGTTATTCAATACGGTGAAAGAAAACAAAACTCTATATTTAATAGAATTTTGTTTTCTTACACCATATCAAGTATTTAAAAGCATCAATTTGTTGCCTTAGTATTATTATTTTGTATGAAACACTCAAATTCAACTAACAATTTATTTCTGTTGCTCTTTCCTCTGTGAAATCATGGTTTGTGGACAATCTAGCGGGTAAGAAATGATTTTAGTTCATACATAGATTATGTTATTGAGCAAAACGTCAAAAAAAGTGAAAATTAAACAACCGAAGCCCTTTGCTTTTATTCTGTTCAATTCAAAATGCTTTGACTCTCTTACCTTTGCGAGGTATATCAAACATAATTATAAGTTCTTTTTCCTTTAAAAGTCAGTTAGTATCTATTGTTATCTTTTGCTTTCTTTTTTGGCAGCGAAAGCAGTGTCGCTTTATTATTTTATTATAGAACATCCATCCTTTTCGCAGACGTCGAAGTGGTTCATTTATCGCTGTCCGCAAGAGATTGTATACTAATTACTATCTCTTGTGTCCAGCTTATAACCTCTTGTGTCTGCAAGATATTATAATCTCTTGGTGCCTGAAAATATGCTCAAAGGCATAAATTAATTCGCATTAATCGATTTTATCATATGGCCCGTCTGGCACAGCTCGCGCAATTCCATAGAAAAGCTGATGTGTGTAGGGCCGGACGGGTTGTTGTGAGCCGGCGCCAGTTTCTCGAAATGCCCAGTAACTTAACGGGCTGGAGGCAATATTTTAAAATCAAAATTTTCGGAAGAGAGAAGCGGCCTGACAACCTTAGCATTCCATTTTGATTCTTTAGCTAATAGTTTCATTGTAGAATTTTTAAGCTTTTGAAACCTCTTAAAGGAAAGCAGAACAGCTTTACGGGCCCGTTAAGTTACCAGAACCCAAAGAAACGGGCTCCCGGTCCGGAAAAAGCCGCCCGGCCCTAGTACACTTGGGCAAAAAATATTGAAATGAAAAGCATTGTCCCCTTTTCTGGCCAAAAATGAGTGACAACAGAGAGTACAAATGGAAACAAATGCCACGTTTTTCGATGAAATGTGAGTTTCCTGTTCTAGGACAGAAAGGAAAAGTATTAATTGTAGAATCGTTTTTGTGGTTATTCCGCGCGCGCCGGTTTATCGCGTAGTATTTAAGAAAAAAAAATTCGAAATTTCTAACACTAAAAATTCATACGATAAAATGCGTAATGACTGTGTTAGGTCGGGCTGGATGGGAAATATTTGGCTCTCGGTCATGGCACTCGAACCTCTGTGCTGTGCTCGGTCCGTACGTCATGACCTCGAGCCAAATATTTTCCCGTCCTGCCCTCCTACTCAGTCAATTAGTTCAGAGTATCTCACAACGGCTTTAAACTGATAGTGGATTTGAGTTGATTCGTTTTCTCTTCTTTTCCATCGGGTTCACCAACTTCTCATTGACATAACAGGTCGTAAGTAGCTTTTTCTTTACTTTTCGTCATTCATTTTCACATTTCTAACAAACCAGGTACTATTCGACAGTCATCATGTGTTAGACTCTCTTCAGAATTATCATCATTTTTGCGAAAGAGTAGATTTGTAAAAGAAAAACGCTTTACTTACAATGAAGCGGTATAGTTTTCGCCCCAATTAATATTTTTGATTTCGGCCAAGAGTTATGCTTTGGCAAAATGTCCTTTTTACTATTGGTGGCTGACAGCATGTTGAAGACTCTTATCTGGTCAGACTTCCCCACTGACTGCCAACATGGCAACCATTGAAATACCCAACAGTTGTGGCTAGTGTAATAGGATGCGTAGTCATACTATTGGCTGTTCCATTAACAAGACACTTTTACTTAACGTTATCAAACTGAAGAACAATGTAGGCAATAACAAATGTGCATCATTAACATATCTCTTTTTCTTATTTCCTACCTTAACGGGCGAATAGATCGTAAGTATGTCTTCTTTTTATAGTTATTTGGCGGATTTCACATGTCTTTTCACTACTGCAGTAAAAGTCATGCAACATGTTTGTGTCACTGTCGCTTACTTTTGTAATAATGAAAGCTACAATTTCGTTTTATTGATATTATTATGGATGAGAAATTATGATCATCAATAAACATGGCATTCTGATATTCGCCTTGCTTCCTAACTTATGGTTGGAAACTTGCTGACGTCGTTTTGAACTAGGCTCATGTGAAAATATATATTCAGTGTGAACCATAAGTAGATAAGGATCAGATTTTAATTCAGTGGCTCAGTTTACGAAAAGATTTAATGTCGTCTGTGCTAGACTATAAAATTGAGGTGTTAGTTACTTGAAGCTAATTATGAGAATTAAAGCCATAATCATGAAAATGGTTTCATATCAGAATTATTTGTTGAGCAGCGGTCTTAGCCGGCTGATTAATGAATATCAACTCTCTTAGCAGTTACCTACTTTCATTTTATTTATTTTTCTGTTCTTGATGTTTTTTTTTCTTATTCCTTGGCCTTGGCAACTGTGAAAAACGATTAGGACGTAAGTACATGTTTCGCTGTGATTTAAAGCATATCTATTTGCATGGCACTTTTACAGTACGTTTACGTTAACATATTTAACTAAAGTACAGGTGATGAACGAAAGAAAAAGTGCATAGCATTTCTCAATAAACAAATAAATATTTTGAGCAACATATGCACGTTTTAATTTTATTTTTGTTATAACTTTTATTTACATGCCACTTCTGCGATCACTCAGCTGGTAAGTTGAATTTATTTTAGCTCACGCAATTCTTATTCTTGATAATCATGCTCAAGACAATTAAATTTTCCTTTAGTACCTAAGATCCTATTTACAACCGGACCGCGTATGAATTGTTTACTCTTTTCGGAGTGTATGTCGATTAAGTGTTGTAAAAACAAAGCTAGGTTATCACCACACCAAATCAGAACAACGAAAAATCATTGGAGCCTCAAGAATCTCATATTCAAAGCAAACATTTGGCATCCAGGACTGGAAAACGCACGAGATCATGTGAAATCAAATTTGCTGAGAAGCTGTAGTGCAGGACGAAGTGTAACAAAATTCCGATGTTATCAAGGATTACTTCTGAAATCCCCATTGGAAATCGCCTTCTCATACAATAATACCGTTTCAACCAATGAAATTTACGCTGACACCCATGTCATCAGTGAGTTTTAAGTCTACTTTTATGCTTTATTTTGAATTTTGAGCTCAATTCGTGCTTTCGTTACATTTTTATTGGTAAAGACTTCCATAACTGGCCCCTCATCCTGTGATCTGCTGGTGACAGCTGACAAGGAACATTCGATTTAGCAATGCTAACTTTCTCTACTTCCTGATAGTGACTGAATCTCGTCCAAGACAGAAAAGTTCACGGTGTCTACCATAGGATCATTATAAGGCCTGACAAACGCAGAACAGAAGTAAAACAAAGTTAAAGACAAGTAATTTTAGGGCTGGTCATACCACGCATAAAATCAATCAAACCCTTAACGTGAAACCAGCGTGAACAAGGTTAAACAGAAATTTAGAAATGTAACCCATCCTTGATAACCTTCTCTTAAGTTTCTGGAGAATCTTTTTCCAACATCACATCCTTCTCTGGGTAATGTAAATTTAGGCGCTAGTGCTCGCTTTCCATGTGTTGAGAAAGAACTGGAACCTAATTCCTTTCCTAAAAAAAAGGGGGGGGGTGTGTAGAATTTTGCAATAAATTGTTATTTCATAACTTAAGCTATGTTATTTAGATCACTTACGGTTCCTCCTTTCTTATCTCGTCTTTTCTGTCTAGCCAAAAGCGAAGGTAACTATCAATATCATCCGTTCCTATAAATAACTAACTCTCCTGTGGCTTAATATACACTATTGACTCTCTGCACCGGCTGATTACTGATCAGCAAATTGCAATCGTAAATAGCAAAGAAATATCTGCGTGTGTATCAATGACAGTTAGTAATACCTGTTAATGTTACTATCCAAACGATTCTACTGATGTGGACAGTATTAGTATAAAATCAATACCCAAGTTCTGTAATAAACGATATTTATATAATTGTCATCATATATCAGTCATATTTGACTGATTGTTTGTTTGAGTTAACAAATTCTGTTGCATAATTATCGATTTCAATGCTAAATATTGACATACCAAACAAACTGGTTGATTCAAATAAACAAATGAGTAGATAGATGGATTAACATCTTTTCAAAATTATTTTTCTCTTTCAGGGCGTTCTTTCCGGATTCATAAGCGGGTGAGTGCGACGAGTTCAGTTTGTTTGTTAAGCTTATGATGTGTTAGTCAAGTATTCCAAGGCTATATTAAGCCACTTACTTACTCACCGAATGTGAATCTTTCTTTTCATGTTCACCTAACATCCGCATCCTAACTGATATAACAGATTGTAAGTAGCCATGCTTGAACAATCATTTATCAAAAAATGGATCCCAATAGAGGGATTCAGACAGGACACTCTTCTCTGTTGATCAGTGGATGTGCGGACAAAGATATTGCATAGAAATAAAACTTTTAATTGTTACAACAACTGAATTTCAACGCTTCAGGCTTCCGCCATATACTGGTGGAACTTTTACAATACAGTGGAAAATTAAAAATTGAAATCGTTAAAAATCCTGGTTTGTTTCTTTTAAAATTTTTGCACAGTCATCCATTTGAGCAACAGAAAACAGTGTCGCTCTCCCTGGCTTATAACATAATAAATCCCTGACAGATGCTGGGAGAACACCAATGAGGCTAATAAGTAGGGAACTGTAAGCTGGGTGATTTATAAGCTGCAAGTCGTCATCAATCCTTTTTAACTTGGAGATGCTAGTTCAAAGTCTCTTTGGAATTAGAAACTGGGATATAGACGATAATAATTACGTATTTTGGTATCCTTTATGACAAGCTGCAGATTAATGCAGCAAAGGAAGTAAAGAGCATAGGTGGAGTGATAATATGACATATGACTCTTTGCGCACAATTTATTGTTTTCAAAGGTTGTATGGCGTGGTCATCTTGGAGTGGCAGCTGCGAAGGGTGCAAGAACAGTCGGTACCGGCAAAGAGTCGGTAAGTGACAAGGGGGAGTTTTTTAGAATTTGCGGCGGGTTTTCGCCATTGTTTTACAACTTCCAAGAAGTATACAGCATTTATAAGCCTTTATTCAATTGGATTAATTCTTATGTATAGACTGCAAAGATAGTTAAGCTGGAACCTTCAGCAGTTATTGTCAATGGATGTTTTCTTTACTAGAAATAAGATGACTTAATCTCAAACTGTTTATTACTTTTAAAAGATTATCTGGATAACCTTACTTCTAGAATTTAACTGCTCAAGAACTCGGGAATCACGGCCTTGTATATGTAAGTTGCTTTATGTATGAGGAGAAAGGTAAAGGATTCATTTTTTGGTAGAAAATGCTGCACAGATATCCTCCAACTGTCCTTTTATTGACCGTGAAACCCTTTGTTAAATATACTTTGGTTTTACCCACAGAGTTGGTAATTTAGATTGGCCACCATTAGAAGCTAAGTATCAAAGCTGACGTTTCGAAACGTTAACTTAGAAAATCTTTACGGTGGCCATTTTACATTTTCAACTTAGTTGATAAGACCCAAGAGATTATGGAGACTTACTCCCTTTTTCTTTGGAAAAAAAAGAAAAAAAAACCACATGACTCACACTGAATTAAAAACATTTTATTTTTTCTGCAGGAGTTTCATTAATACTGATTAGATGCTAGATTTACATTTTGTCACAAAAAAACAAAGGCAATGTTTTTTAGTAGAAAAAGAAAGATTATTACAGTTTCATGTAGAACAGGCGTGGTTTTCGCGAGCGGGTGTTACCGGTAAGTATTTTTCCTGGGTGAAAATCATGGTTGAAGCTTTGATTTTTACAGCAGGGGAGTGCTGGAGAGAGAAAGACAGTTGCACTAAGATTGTGAACGACGGTTCAAAAGAAGTAGAGGGGGAGGGGGGATAAGGATCAAGTTGTATATAAATCATTACTTTCCTTTTCAAAATTAAAAAGGTCCTCCTGAAATAAATTCTCGGCGAGAGATGTCTGTCATATTAGATTCAACACTTCAAATTCAATGCTTCGTGAGGGGTTTTCCTAAATTAGAGGTGAATTGGACAAACGATGGAAAGTTACTTGATACAAGGAACACGCTCACGATTAATCGAGTGAGTTATGGCGATACAAATACAAATGCAGCGCTAAAAGCAGTGAAGGGAAAAATGAAGCAGCTTTTCATATTACAGTTACAGGTTAATGTTGATTTACTTTTTTTCGTTCTGTTGCTCCTCTCATTTTCTGTTGTTCTTTTTAAACTTTCACCTTTTAGAAATTTTGTTTGTTAATTCTTTACTTAGGTCCTCCTGAAATCAATCCTGAGCTCAAGAATCAATCGGTTACATATAATTCATCGCTTCAGTTCAAATGCTCTGTAAGCGGCTTCCCTTCACCAAAGATACTCTGGACTAAGGATGGGTTCAATCTTGGTAACAAAAACATTCTCACGATTAATCGAGTAACTTTTGGAGATGCTGGTCAATACACATGTAGCGCTAAAAACATTGGAGGGAAAATTGAATCAGCTTTTCATATTACAGTCATAGGTAAATGTTGACTTAGTTTTGTTTCCTTTAGATTCTCTTCTCATTTTGTTTTGTTTTTTTGTTTTTTTTGTTTTTGTCATACGTTTACCTTTTTTTTAATTTTGTTTGTTAATTATATACCCAGGTCCTCCTGAAATCAATCCTGAGCTCAAGAATCAATCGGTTACATATAATTCATCGCTTCAGTTCAACTGCTATGTAAGCAGCTTCCCTTCACCTAAGATACTCTGGACTAAGGATGGGTTGAATCTCAGTAACAACAACATTCTTACGATTCGTCAAGCGAAATTGGAAGACTCTGGTCAATACACCTGCAGTGCCAAAAACAGCGAAGGGAGCAAAAACTCAACTTTCTGGATCGAAGTGGCGGGAGGTACGGTTCTCATTTATGTATATAAAGTGCTGGAATCGATAATCAATTTCAATCTTCAGTTAGATGAGGGAAAATTCGATTCTCAGGTACTAAATCAGATTTAAGAGCTTGAAACCACAAAAGTTAAAAATTGATTAAAAAGGTTAAAAAAAGTACTCAAATGATAATAACATTTAAAGAGCGAGAACATGCCAACTTATACATTAAATGTAAACGAATTTCGTGTTCAAACACGTGTAATTAATTTTTTGGCATTTCAAATCGATTGTATTTTAGGAGCATCGAGCAATTTTGAATTTAGAGATATCAACACACCATATTTGTCACGGTATTCATTATAAAAATTCGTTTAAAATCTGAATTGACCTTTATTTCTGCTTCCTAAATACCAATGACAGATAAGTCATGAATTCATGTACATTTTTAGAAGTGGTAAAAGTATACGCGTCACAGTATGTCAAAGCGGCTATCAGTGCATCATTGTTTAGGTATTTATTATTGAAGTTAGAAAGCGATTTTTGAAGTAAATCCATGTAAACTTTTCACTGAATTGAAATTTGCTAAATCAGCGATAGAAATATATAAGAACGATCTCGCTATTATGTCGTTATAAACTTTTTACCTTTGTTGCAACTGACAATTTGAGTGTATAAAGTGACAAAGTTGACGTAATGTTTTTATGGAATGCAAACCTTTTGACCATCATTACCTGGCTATTTAAAGGAAATGCGCATTTTGAACTTAGAGAAACTGGCAATTTTGGAACATAGTGGCATGGGGTGTTAACTGGTTAATTTAGTGTTGAATAAGGGAGGGGGGAGAGGAGGTTAAAATGGAAAATGCGATCCTTTGTTTACCTTGGTGATCCTTTTACTTCAAGTCTCTCCCCAGATCACTGAGCCTCCGAAAAGCCAATTTCTTACAGAAGGATACCGTGTAAACCTTAATTGCGTAGCTTTAGGAGTTCCAACACCAATCTTGGTCTGGACTTTTAATGACGGTAACCTGCCATTTGGTATCAATCAAACCGGTCACGAAGGAGAATCATGCCTAGCATCGCCAAGTGTCACGAAAGAGATGAATGGGACTTACAAGTGTACAGCAAAAAACAAAGCAAATTCAATTAGTTCCTCAGCAGCACTGCGTGTTTATGGTAAGCTCAATTATAATGATATCGATGATGATGATGATGATGATGATGATGATAATGATGATGGCGATAGTGATAATGATGACGACGATGATGATGATCGCGTTAATAATGACGATGACGATAATGAAGATGAAGGAGAGAAATAAAGAAAGAAGAGCTTAAGAAAGAGAAATGAACATGTAAGTCCGAGAGCAATAGCGACGGAGAAAAGGAACAGCGCGAAGAGAATTTAGGCAAACACGGCTCAGTTGTATAGAGGGCAGATCGCGTTATCTAACGTATAAATCTCTTTCCGGTACATGTGTGATAGCAAAATGTATAGCGTTATCCACCAGACAGTTTTATCCAGTGGACAGCGTTATCCATCCCTCGAACAACTAGGGCCTGACCTTCGAAAACGGGTGAGACCAATGCTTAACATTAATGTCCTTGGATCTTTATGATTACAAACGCAAAGAACTGCGAGATCTGGGTTGATTCGAAATACTTGACGATATGCACGTACTCCCAAAATGGTAAAATCTGAAGAAGAGACTTCCGAGACGGAGAGATCCAGAATCTCAGAGGACAGTCAAAAAGGAAGCGAGACGCAAAAGCTAATTTTACATGTGACATACAATTTCCACTCTCGAAATTGACCAAAATAACTGAAAGATAGGAAACTATTTAAAATGAATACGCTTCCATCCGTAATCGAAATCGGAGGTAGAACAGCGATTAACCGTTCGAAAGATTCCTTCACACTCTCAATTCTCTTATATCTCTCCACAAAGTTGATTTATGACTTTTTTAATTCGTAATGAGACCTAGCCAATGAGGATAGAGAATAACACAGAGTTAAGATTTACGAATTTACACGCTGAAAAGGCACGAAATAAATTTTCGTTCGCAAGCTGGTCCAAGAAGTTGAGAGCCAATCAAATGGTGCATATCGCTTTTTTCATACGCGAGAAAAACGATACGTCCAATTGGGAACCGCCTATCATGCTTTTCCACGCGTGAAGCGTACCAATGTTATCCTAATTAATCCTTCACTGGAATAGTTTCGCTTTTCAAACCATTAGTAAAATTATCAAAATCCGCTCTCAGGACTGTTTATTAAGTTAAATTACTTAAAAAAGATGATTGAAGAACTTCTGTGGAAAATTATGCGGAATAGAAAGCATACGACGAGAAGAAGGAGAAGATAATGACACCTTAAGCTTAAGATGCTTTGTTTCAAGTATTGAGAGGTATTTTTTCATTTTCACTTGCTGTCGATACGGTGATGCTACATTATTTCTATCAGCAGGCCTTTCGTATGGCTTATATCTTTCACGATCCATTTATGAGCCTTTGAATTAATTCTGTTCAACAATTAATTGTCATTGGAAAAATATTGAAACTCAGTATGTATATAATGAACATAATACACCACTGAAAGTCTGTCCGTACGGTATTTTCACACTCTGTTTGTAATAGCAGTCTCAGCCGTTCGCCGCCGCACACCCGTTCGATTTCCGATACTACCAACTCGTGCGTGAAATACCATACAGATATACTTTCTATGTAGTATTCTCTAGTGATTAAATTGTCATAACAGCTCTTGATCCTAGTTCCGTCTATGATGTCCAAAATTTATCAATGGAAGCTTTACCGCGTCAACTTGAGAAAATGTAGCATGTCCACTCTTCTCAGGAAGTGATAGAAAACGACCTAATGAAGTTGTTGTAGTACTTTAGAATTTAGACGGAAGATCATCTACTTGAAATCAGATCCGCTACCATATCGCTGGAAAAGAAAGAAACTTCGTTTTTCGTGACTCCCTTGTTGTGTCCTTTTGATAGATACGGAGGTAAAAAAAGTACAAGAGAAGATGGAACATTATCAAGACCTTAATTTAGAAGTTCAGCCGAGGATCCTTGGCGATTGAAATAGTAACCAGGAAATTTAAAACATGTGGGCTTTAACTTTTCTGAAACTCTTTCGAAACTCAGGAAAAACTTTTTTTTCTTTTTTCATCTAAAGCAACATATTCGAAGCATTCCTACGAAAGGTCGCATTTGACTCGCTTCGTTTCCTTGTTTTTGTTTGCTTTGTTTTTTGGAGTGTTTATAATGTAGTTGTAGTTTTAATGTGACACTAGCACTCTAATGAATTGCCCCTTTTACAACGCAGGAAAAGCCTCTGCTCAAGTTATTCCAGAGAAATACATAACCCTGACAAAAGGAGACACCCTCACATTGACTTGCAAAGTCAACGAGGAAACAATAAGCATAACGTGGAAAAAAGATGGAGACCAAATAACAGAAAGAGCATTTATAAATCCACGATTACATAAACTTGCTATTACTGAGGTTGTGGAAGAGGACAGTGGCGAATATTCTTGTGAAGCACGTAACAAGCCAGGAACTGTGGCTCGCTCTGTTGTGACAGTAAATGTCAAAAGTAAGTTGTTTAAGCAACCACATATAATCTCAGTAATTAAGGCATTTATGTGAGATCATTCTTATAAAGTACACCTCCGCTTTTTAAGTTCCTCACAAACTTTTCCAGTGGTTTTTTGGTCTTCTGGGAACTAGAAATTTGAAATGAATTAAATTGAAAGAAATTTTAAAAAAATATTTCAAAACGAATTTGAAACAGTAGCAGTATGTTAAACATATTCTATGATTCTTTCACCAATCTTTCTCTTTCTATCTGCTTGTTTTCTGTAAATTAACACATCTGCGTCTGTTTTTCAAAAGTTTCTTCCCGGCCACCCAACGCGAGCAATGAACAACGTAAATTGTTGGACCAAAAAAATTAGCTCTCTATCTGGATAATTGGTTATATTAAGTGTTATTTTTAATGCCGACCAGCAAATTACTTTCCTACTAAGCTTCTTCTATTATTATATTTCAGGAAACTCAAAGGCTCCCTCCAGCAGCTCACTGGAGTGGTACTACATTGGGGGACCTTTGGCTGCTGTCGTTTTTCTACTGGCGCTCATTTCATACTTTAAAAAACGCCGCGAGACAGGTAAAATGTTACCATTCGAAAATAAAATGTCTTCATATGGCAGATTGTGGTATTTAATACGTCAGTGTTTTTGAGCACGAAGGAGCTATTTTAAACAGGTCACATTTTGCATTTCCAGTACTGATTTTGAAGGTCCTTCTACAGTCCCGGCAAAGCCCATTACTAATCAAATTACCAAAATGTTACAAATTATATGAAACTAATCACCATGATAACCCACCTTATTCCTTCTCCCACTGTTTGACAACAGAGTCAAATATAAGTTACACGTGGTTTCTGAGTCGCAAGCTTTAACTTAGTTAATGACGTCATTCTTACTCACAACGAAGCGATTTCTTTCATCTCTTTCCACATATCCTTTGATAATAGCCCCACCTGAGGTGCCACCCAGGCTGTAGTAAGTGAATTGTCTCTTTTTTTAATGCTCACTGTTTCAACGTGTGGTTATTTCCGAAGTTTCTAACTCTTGAATAAGTCTCAGTAGAGTAGTGATAAGCGCCACTGCTGAGCAAATAAGTCTTTTTTTTTAAGTTTGGACCGATCATTTTCACCATTAAGAGCACACTGGCCAAAATAAAGGTTTTCTCTTTCGAAGCAGCAGCAGTTTTCGAAGCCGTTCTAATCAAATGACAGTCAAATGTTTCCTAACATTCTTTCTGTTTTGGATTCGTCCGTCCTTCACTTGTTTTGACACCTTGTTTAGTAAACCAGTATGCTGAGTTGTGGGTGGCATACTTGTAAAGAAGAAGAGAAGCTTTGACCCTTCGTCACTCTTTGTAACAGAAACTACAGTTGAAATACACTCGGAGTCTTGTAGACAAATTTAAAATACCACTCGATATATCGATTGTAGACAATACTTTGGATGGTTTTGGTTAGTATTTCATTTCTCGCGTAGGGACACGATATTTATATGACGTAAAATGCCGAAAAACACAGTCGGCGCTAGGTTATCTTCATGAGAGGTTTATTCAATCTTTTTTTTTTTTTCAATAAAATCTCCTCTCTGGGTCGATGAGGCGAAAAAACAGGTTCAGTAAATTGGTATCCAAATGTCACAAGTGATAATTTTCTGAAGCACCCGGAAATGAAATAAAAAAAAAATTAAAAGAAAAAAATTAAAGTGGAGATATAGAGGATATCTTTACCACGTTACGTTAAACCAGATTCAAAGAAGGAAAAGATAGATGGGTAACACGGATAGTTAAAGTATTTTTTTCATCTGTAATTATTCAGTCAAGGGGAAGATGAAGTTGAGATAGATCAGCTGAACGTAAACACAGATGGATGGGAGATTGCAGCTGACCGCCTGAACCTTCGTGAACATATTGGCAAAGGGGCATTTGGTTCAGTGTGGCGAGCGCTACTGGGTCGTTCCCGTGGCAGACCTGGAAATCGCACAGTTGCTGTCAAGTGCTACCTACGTAAGTAATTTTTAGATCTTTTTTCACTCAAAGCTTAATTCAACTATCCTTAATCAATTTTCAGTGTTTTTCATCTTCATAGAGAGCATTTCTCTTAGAACTCGCTTAATTAACCTATCTGATATATAAAATTGATAGTTTAAAAGCTATGCGCTGTTAAAATGATTTACCAGCTGGCATGTCAAATAAGTAGCGAAGTGTTCCCCGAGGGACCAGTCGTCAGGTAATTTGTCACATAACGCAACGAACATATAACAGAACACGATTATCATTTAGAGTATAAGCAGCTGTGGAGACAAATGGAAATTTATTGATTAAATTGCATAATAACAATACAATACTAAAAATGTCACAACTTTCGCGCCACCACAAGTCACCCGCTGTTCACTTATAACCTTCTGACGTCGTATATTTTGCAAAGTTGCCCGCTTAGAAACTTTTGATGGGAAATCATGTCATGTGACCTCAAAGAAACTTAGAGAAGGTGAGCCTTTGGCGCAAAAATTCGTGCCTTATGCCCGTCTAGTGGTGGTAGTATGATCTTCTTTTGTTGGAAAAAGCTGAAAATCATAATGTCGTCGAACCTTGTATAAAGCGGCACCGTGTTAAGCGGTTACCTTGTAATAAGCGGTCGGTTTTCAAAGTCCCCACATTTTCCTCCTTTAGTTGTAGTAATTTTTATACCAAGCGGTTGTGGTCACCCTTTACAGCCTATTTGTCATGTTCCCCACCTGTACTGAACGGTCACTAAAGCGGAAGTACTCAAATAAAATTAAGAATAATCTTTCAAGTGAATATTAATCCATGTTTATCTCCCGAAATCAATGTTGGTTGTATTTTTGAGCAAGGTTGTGTATGTCAAGTGGTCCGTGATGGCATAGAATGACGTTTTTTCAACCTTTATCGATAACACCCCTATTCAGTGGAACCTATATTAAACGGTCAACCATCCCCGCGCGTGACCGCTAAATACAGGTTCGACTTTAACAAGCTTACAGAGTCAAATGAATTTACAATAACTCTGGAAATGCTTATGAATTTATATATCATTTAATAAGATAAAATCAAGGATTAGGTAGCATGTGAACGGAAGGAAACAAGAAGGCACAAACAGAGTGTATCTTAAAAAATTGTCTCAAATATCTATTCGACCGATTAGGTATTATAACAGGTGCGATTTCCTGGCTTAATCGCGTCTGTACTTTTGTGAGTTGTCTGTAAACTTGAAAATTTCATGTTTAATACAATTAAACAGGACCACCAATTGACATTTTTTTGACAAGTATGGATTTTATGGGGTTTAGAAAACGTAATTTATCTTTTTTTTAATGCAAACCAAATGCAATTTGCGCTGATAGTTTAACACCAAATATACAACATCCCTTGATGTGGATGTTTACCACATAATTAATTGTGTCTCTCTTGGTATGCAATGTTTGTTTGTTTATTTCATTTTTTTTTTGTGGTTTCTTAGCAATCTCCGGAGAGAAAGGAAGGAAAGCCCTGCTGAGAGAGATCGAGTTATTAAAACTCTTTGGAAGGGAGGGCCATGAAAATGTTGTTAAGTTCATTGGTTGTGTTACAGTTGGAGGTAATTGTTATGATTAATTATGATCAGCTAATTCACAGTAACGATAAAAACATCTCTGAGGTCAACCACTGGTACCATTACTTTTATCAGTATTACTAAGATGGGGTACTAACTCGATGGTTATTTCATTTTTTTGACTGTTTTAAAGAAATTTACTTCGCACTGTATGTAGGGAATATTACTTAGAAGATTTTGGCTTTAAAATCTACATGCTAATTGTCATAAAAGCTTTAACTTAAGATGGAAAGTCTTTGTCTATTTATCAGTCATCTCTGTTTTTCTGTCTCTCCGTTTATCTGTCTGTCTGTCTGTAGATTTCTATCTGCCGTATGAGTCCGTCTATTTTCTATCTGCGTGTTTTCTTCTTTTACTTTCCATCTCTGTCTGTACTTTGATTCATTACAGATATAACCTAATGTATAAATAGATAAAACATGTACATTTCAAACACATTTTGGAACTTCTGCACTGCTTGCCATGTAATAATTTTCTTGTGTTTCCCTCTTAGCTCAGCCAATACTTATTATGGAGTACCTGTGGCGAGGTGACTTGCTGGGCTATCTCAGAAAATCCAGGGGGGTTTTCGACCAATATCATCATGGGGTCGGAGGGGTCGACCACTTGACAACGTATGACATGGTGCTGTTTGCTAAACAGATCGCACATGGTATGACTTTCCTCGCGTCCAGAGGGGTAAGTGCTCAAACTCTTCCGGGTTATGGTCCTGCATGTGTTAAAATGGCATGACTTGCAAATCGTGAGAAGAATACTCTGTACGGCTAAAAAATATCCAGCACATTAGAATCACTATTCCACAGAGAAATGGTCTGAAATAAGCATGATGTTAAACTTTCTACCTATACCTTATTTTTTTATTTTATGTAGTTTATCAACGTTCCTTTTAGCAGATTGTATCATTATTTTTTTTGATTTCAGGTGATTCATCGCGATCTTGCAGCTCGTAACATCCTTCTTGATGAGCATCGTGTCTGCAAGTTGACTGACTTTGGGCTCTGTTATCAGGATTTCAAATACGGCCCAGGAAATGCCAAGAGGGTAATTTTCAGAATTGTTTCATCATTTAGTCAATTGGTTTTGGGGCTGCTGGTATGGAAGATAAAAACGTGAAGATTTAAAATATTACTGTCCTTACAAACCTTTCTTTTCAGTTATGCAGTCTTACTGCAAAATATATTTCCCTTCAATGGGGAGCCATTCTAAGCGTATCGAAACCTTCACAGAAAAAAAAAACTGTACCTAAGGAGTGAACACACGAAATAAGAAAGCCGGAAGAGATATCGTTCTCTGAATAGCAAAGATACAAACTCGGAGGGCAAAGTAACACAGGAGATTTAAAGCAAAAGGAGTGTGTGAATTGTTTTCATAGAATTTGAACAAAGGTGTCTACTGCTGTTAACTTTATCGTGAATCCTCACATCACGGTTTTTCTTACTTAAATCTGTTACTTGTTACTTGTTACTTGTTACTTAAATCTGTCAAGCAGAAAAACAAACTATACAAGCAGTATATTTCAAACCCCTCTCTCTGGAACGAAGCGAAATATAAAACTTATAAGAACAAACTGAATCACTCCCTACGAATCGCGAAACGTTTATATTATGATAAGAGGCTAAGCGAGTCAAAATCCAATATAAGAGCCACTTGGCGTCTGCTTAATGAGGTACTAAACAGCAAGAAATTGAGACCTAAACCCAACTCTGTGTTTAAGGTTGATGATCAAGATATTTCTGACCCAATGGAGATTGCTAATCGATTTTGTCATTACTTCAGCAATATTGGACCAAACCTCGCTAAACGAATTAAATCTACGACCTCGTATAAGAATTTTCTTCCTGGTCATTTCCCTCAGTCAATGTTCCTAAATTTAGCAACTCAGGAGGAGATTATAGATATCGCATCTACGTTTCCGGCGGGAAAATCGGCTGGGTATGACAATATCCCTATGTCTATCATAAAGCGATCTATATGCAGCGTTTCCTCTCCATTAACACACATTGTAAATCTCTCCATTACTCATGGTATCGTTCCGGATGATTTGAAAATTGCTCGTGTCATACCTATTTTTCAATCAGGTGACAAAGCTCTCTTCAGCAACTACAGACCTATTTCTGTTCTACCGTGCTTTTCAAAGTTTTTGGAACGAATAATTTACAACCGTATTATGAATTGTCTCAATGACTCCGATGTCTTATGTGATAATCAATATGGCTTTAGAAAAAAATCGCTCTCCTAGCCTTGCGCTTATCGATTTGTGTGACAAAATTTCTTCTGCATTTGATAGAAAAGAACATGCCATTGGAGTATTCCTAGATCTTTCGAAAGCATTCGATACGGTAAATCACGACATTCTTTTTGAAAAACTCAATCATTATGGGATCCGTGGTCTGGCACTAGAATGGGTCAAAAGTTATCTTTCTGAGAGGACACAATTTGTCGAATTTAATAACGTTAGATCTGCCCCACAGGGGATTCCCTGTGGGGTGCCTCAAGGTTCTATTCTTGGTCCCTTATTTTTTATCCTGTATGTTAATGATTTGAACAATGCTTCCCTGCTTGATGCAATCTTGTTTGCTGATGATACAAACTTATTTATCTCCCATAATGACCCTGTTTACCTAATTAACACATTAAATAGAGAATTAAACAAATTGTCAACCTGGTTTGCAGCAAACCGGCTCTCCTTGAATTTAGCCAAGACTAATTTTATGGTATTCAAGCCTTGGCAAAAGAAGCAATCCTTTGAATTTCAAGTTTTCATAAATGAGCAGCCTATTCTTCGTGTTTCTGAGACCATGTTTTTGGGTGTTTTATTAGATGACAATTTGACCTGGAAATCGCATATATCCTTAACAGCAAATAAATTATCCAAATCTATAGGTATTATTCATAAATCTAGGTTTTTTCTCTCTACTCACTCCCTTCGTACTTTATACAATTCTATGATCCTTCCATATTTGTATTATTGCAATTTAGCTTGGGCTGGTACCTATAAGTCAAACCTTCAAAGAATTGTAACCTTACAGAAACGTGCGTTAAGAATAGTAAGCAATTCTACATACATTGCCCATACTGGCCCTATTTTAAAGGAACTTAAACTCTTAAAATTTCATGATATCCATTCGTTTCAATTAGGTACTTTCATGTTTTCATTCGAGAACTCTACACTCCCTTCCAAATTCAATAACTTTTTTTTACTGAATAGTCAAATCCACAATTATAATACTAGGAATGCTCAGTCCTTCCGTTTGCCACTGTGCAGAACGAACACCAGGAAGTTTTCAATTTACTTTCAAGGTCCAAACTTTTATAATTCGTTAAATTCTGACATAACTAGTTCTCCCTCCTCCGCTTCTTTTAAAAGAAAGCTTAAGGAATTTCTTCTCTCTAAGTATTAGCTTCTGTAAGGCAGTAATTCTTAACTAACTTACTTAATATGTGTGTGCGTGTGTGTGTGTGTGTACGTGTGCGCGGTCAAAGTTAATTACCATAAGTCCATATTGTAATTCTAATATAAGATTAGTTATTTTAAGTGAGAAAACCTGACTTGTTATAAGCCTCGTGGTTTCTTTCAGGTTTTCTCGCCATTTATTTTCTGTCATCAATTTTCTTCATTTTTTTTTTCCATGTGTAAATGTCGTATATGGCAAATAAATATTGTATTGTATATTGTATTGTATTAATCTTATATGCAAATTATTTTAGAAGTTGTATACAAGCCTCTTTAGATTTCAGATGTTTATAATATTTTGGTTACTCATCCAGGGATGTATCCCAATCAAATGGACTGCACCCGAGATTCTCTTTGGACATGTGGAACAACTGTCAACCAAAAGCGATGTGTACGTACTGTATTGGTTATTATCTACATATATTCCAAGAGTGAACATTTTTGCGATTCTACCTTAACTTAGCGAGGAAAACTAGAATATTCAGTGCTCTATTGATTAGAGGGTCATTAGGAAACGTCAAGCTGAGGAGCAGCTGAGGTTACAGCTGTAGTATGAGACTTTACATGAATATTAAGTTTAACGAGCAATATCCAAAATCTGATGAGGATAACAAAAGACGGATGAAAGGATGAGTGGATAATCAAACTAATAGAGATGGCGTTTTCTCTTAGGTAGGTTGCTTATATCTTGATGGCATGTTTTTAAACATCCCAAGTATCTGAGTAATTATTATCTTTCTACCCCAGTTGAGATATATCGTAATCCTTCCATTTCTTTGACAGGTGGTCCTACGGCATCGTCTTGTATGAAATCTTCACTGTCGGTACTTAACTTATTTGTTACTTTATATTCAGGAAATATACTTGCCGAAATTGCACGCATAATTCCTAACTGATGAGTGATACCGAGCGGACAAAAGAGCATTGTACAATAGAGAAGTAGAAGCAACACTCAATGGCGCTGATAAATAAAATTATGACGATGCATAGCAACTTGAAATAAAGCTTAAGTTTAAGTAGAACTGAAAGTATTTAGTACACTATTGAAAAACCTTAAATCCATCGCTACACTTCAATTTGGTTTTTTTTACAGTACTCTTTCATCTGATGTAAAACCGAAATGTGTTTCAGCAATTAACTGTCGTTTTGACAGAAGAATCATTTCGATCGCGCTAAAAGGAATGAAAGTGATTACAACAAAAAAAGTGTGCTTTTTTGGCCAACAGAAAAAAAAACATTATTTTTCCACAGGAGGCATTCCTTACGATGGATGGTCTCAATCCACGACAATGAAAAAAATCGAAGAAGGTTATCGTCTGCCAAAGCCTGAACATATCGACGACAGTTTGTACGTGTTGCTTCCTCTGTGTGGAGTGTTATATAAGTCAAAAGCAAGATCGATTGCTGCTGTGGTCAGGTGTTTTTGATACACTCGCTCTGAATAAGTAGCCTTCCTAAGAAATTAATTTTACCTTGTCACTACAAAAATTAAAATGAAAAGTTATTGAGTCAAATAAAGAATACGGTGGGTTTTTCATCACAGAATTCGTTTGAGCTGCAATGTAATGAGATAAACTTAGCATTTCAGTTATTTTTGTAACTATTTGTGGTTTCTCAACTTTGCTACTCGCAATATTAATGCCTACCGCAGAATTACTGTAATCATATGTCCCTGTGTTTTTCTATAGATACGCGGTGATGTTAAACTGCTGGAAATACGAAAGCGCCAGCCGGCCACACTTTGTGAAGCTCTACCAAACAATGGATACATATATTAAAACAGAGGTTTGCCATACAGCGTCTAATTCAGGACATACTTCAGAAATTGAAATTGGTATCCTACCAAGTCATTTCCGAATTTCTTTTCTCGTCAATAATGTGATGTCAGAACGCATTAACTACCCAGCCGCTAACAATTCGTGAATTCAGTTTCATCATGAACCAATGTTACTTTTAAACATACGCAAGTGTGGTTACGTCATGTCAGTCTGGATCATCCTTATTTTCCCTCTGTTGTCTATGCACAAGAAAGAACGGAACAGATCTTAAAATAACACTTTTGGAAAACTTAGACAGAAAGGAAGACCTTACCTGACTTTTATTCTTATCAATTCATGCAAGTACTAATGGGTCTTGTCTTTGTGATTGATATCTGATCTGCTCCTTTTTTTCTTTTTAGTGACTCATTTTTGGAATTTCTTTGTTGAATTTTTGAAATTCATTCGTTCAAGATTTTTTAACTCATGCAGTTCCTGATTACCTTCTAATCTTTTTCATAGACATATGTAGATATCTTTGACGATGACAAGTATGATCAGGATAAGTACAACTCTGTCGATGACCGTGGAGCTGTTGCAAACCCAGAAGATGCAGGACCGGACGAGCTAGGAGCAGCTGCAGCAAATCCCATCGGTGAAGTGAGTGAACACGGTGCTACGGCACAGCCCTTTCTGGTTGCAGTGGACGATGATGCTACAGCTTTCCCTCTTGGAATTAACGTAGGAGACGAAGGAGCACCTGCAACAGATCCCGACCGTGAAGTGGGTGAACACGGTGCTACGGCACATCCCTTTGTGATTGCGATAAACGATGGTGCTCAAGCTTTCCCTTTCGCTATTAACGTACCAGAGGAAGGGGCAGCTACAGCAAACCTCGCCCATGAAGTGGGTAAGCACGGTGCTACTGCACATCCCTTTGTGGTTGCAATTGACGATGGTGCTCAAGCTTTCCCTTTCGCTATTAACGTACCAGAGAAAAGAGCAGCTGCAGCAAATCTCTCCCATGAAGTGGGTAAGCACGGTGCTGCTGCACATCCCTTTGTGGTTGCAATTGACGATGGTGCTACAGATGACTGTGGTGATGGTTCAGATGAACAGCAGTGTCGTAAGTTTATTATCACTGTCACCGTTGTCCAAATAGTGCAGTCGCCTTTCCTATGGGCTGATGGCTAACTATTCAAGTTGTGCTGTGGTAATCAGGTCGAGATACAAACAAATATTGGGAGCTGTCTCTCCTCCTTCTCCCTTTTTCAATGAATCGAATAATTAATAACTTTAACTATAATATGGACCAAGTAGGCAAAATTAAGCTTGTTCTTATTGTTGTTACTATCGACAATTTAGTATGGTTTTCTTCAGTTTCCATTTCATTTTTATTGTTTATTTAGTTGTGTGTTGTTGCTATTTTTTCCTTTCAACTGCAAATGCAATAAAAAAATCTTGGTTACTACATAATTTGAGATTGTTTTCTTGTCTCTCGATGTACGAAACATTTTCATGGAAATATTAGCTCAAAGTAAGTAATCTTTTGGATATTTTATTAATTTCTTAACTTTTAAGTGCAAAACAATGTGTTCGCTTATTTAATCACTTACTTATTCTATGTCATTTATACTTTTCTGTAATTATTTCAGTGCAATGGTAATCACACTTTTGTCAAAGAGAAGTGTAGCAGCTACCTGTTAGAAGCATTCATGCTTGCGGGCGAGAAATTTTTTAGAAATTTTTTTTTTTTTTTTTTATCGAAACTTACTGTTGACAGTCACTAGTATACAAAACATTTACTAAAAATAATTCAATGTGTTTTTATGTTTTCCCATGAAGTTTTGAAATGAGGATAGTTTGACGTCTTTCACGTTTCCATCATGATGGCGAGGACCCCTGTTTTTGTATAAAATGGATTTGTTTTATTTGCCCTGGCGAGCAGGATAACAATATGCTCACAGGTCACCAAGTTTTTGCAACACGACTTACAATACCTCTTCCTTTTCAGGAGGAGAATGAAATATAAAACAGTACGCACCTTTGCTGTCAGGGCGTTGATATTGATTTTTAGGGAACTTTTAAAAAGCACAGGGGAGGATTAACTCAGCTGCATTATTCACTATGATAATAAAAACTGCATGTCCAGAAGAAAAGCTTTTAAATATTTTGATTAAATTTCTGGCGCTGTATAGGATAGTTGATAGGGAATTATTTTTAAAAAGCACAGGGGAGGATTAACTCAGCTGCATCATTCACTATGATAATAAAAACTGCATGTTCAAAAGAAAAGCATTTAAATAGTTTGATTAAATTTCTGGCACTGTATAGGAAATATTTCATTCCTCTTCCCACTTTTCTATGCTTTGTTAACACGGGAATGTGATAGCCGGTCCGGTGATTTTCTTTTCTTTCCTTTCTCTATGTTTTTCATGGACTGCACTTCGGAAACATCAGGAAGTAAGTGCTACTTCAATTTCTTAATGTAGATGTTACTTCTAACCTGTCACATGACCAAAAAGCTGCTAACCACTCCCATTCTGTACCCTTTCTACCAGCTGAAAACTAATAATAACAAAAGAAAAGATCAGGAGGCGTTGTACTTCATTCAGAAGTCGAGATTTGCGTTTCGGCCTGTAAAATAAGCCATGTTTCAAGGTCACACACTGAATCCTAAACCTTAACGAATAATTTTACTCTAGCCTCCCTTCAGGACTCACTTAATTTTGCTTTTGCATTGTTTTGAACAACAAATGATTGTTAAAATTTGAAAAATAGCTTTATCTTGTGGCATCATATTTAACTTTGAATGCAAGTTAGCGTGGATTTGAGTCCATTCAATGTCGAAGATTTGGTTTTTTCTTTCCTTCCTATTCTCTGCAAAGGAGATATCAAAGCGTCACCATCTTAAACTTAACGAAACTTGCTTTCGGTAAAAGTCTTGAAGAAAGACTTCTCCTTACTTCTGTTCCACTGAAAGAAAATCAAAATCGTTTAAAAACATTGTACTTCCTTTTTCTTTTTTCAATTACACCACATTGCATAAAAAAAAAAAAAAACGTTTCAATACTAAATGGCCTCGCTTTTCTTTCGGTTATTGATTAATGGGCCGATCAATTTAAGGCTTTAACATTCCCCCGTTGGGGAACGTTCGTTCACTTTTGGGTACGAATGGCTCCGGAGAGAAGGTCTACCAGGTCTAGCTTATAGGGCTTGGCAATGTATAGAATATCAGGATCGCTCATTTTGCCTTTTAAAAAAAATTTACCATCAAGTACGGCACTTGGGTACAGTATTGAAAGACAATTTTGGCCTCAGGGGCTGAAATTTGAACGGATCCACGGGTTCCCCGTGGGCGATGTTGAGGCTTCGAATTAATTCAATGCATAATTCATTTATTGGCCTACTCATTTTTCATCTAATCTCCCTAACTTAATTGTCATTCTGTGCTTTCTCCACTCATGTGCGGCCTTTGTGAAATACACCAGCGTGTAAGTGATTTTTGATTAGATTGCTGCAGTTAATAATTTAGTTATAACATCTGTTTCTGCTCCACTTTCCATAACATTCCTAAATACTGCAAACGTGCGTGAGTAGCAAAACACTGGATGAGAGGATGAGGATGAGAATTTGATGTTCTTATACCATGCGTTGTAATAGCAAAATATTTGACATATCTCGAAAACAGTTGATGAAGAATAACCGAGGCCAGCTTTCAGTCCCATATGATGATTGATGGGAAGTGTGTTAGTATTGCCTACTTTAACTGTAAATGTTAGTTGAACTGAACAATGTTTTATAATACTTGAATTCTGCTTATCCCTATCGTTTTCTTTGCTCTCGATATCGCCTTCGGTGGATCAAATACATGTAAATACATCAGGCGGTAGGTGAAAGCTTAGAACTAATTACTTTAAGGATAATGATACGTTGTCATCTCCTTTTGTTCGTTTTGTTTGTTTGTTTGTTTGTTTAAGAATATTCTTATGATTAAAGCATGAATGACCAGCTGCATTGCGGGCACATCTGCGCCGCTGCCTTTCTTGTGTTTAGTGGACAACTAAGAACAACGAGTGCGGAAGATTTTCATAAGAGAAAGGGGGGGGGGGGGCAAGAGAGGGAGAGAGGGGAACGGGGGGGGGAGAGAAAGAGAGAGAGCACAATGTCAGCGGAAGATAATGCATTGAACAATACTTTCAGGGAACTGGGTTTAAGTAAACAGAGAGGGAAAACTGAGAAAATTGAAATATCGATGTAGAAAGGGATGATCAAAATACAACATCGACAGTACACCAGAATATTTCTTTCAAATTGGCATTTTTCTCCGCTCATGCTGACATTAAGTAAACTTCTAATTAGAAAAAGAGTAAATTAGATAAAAATCTGGCAATTACTGCAAGCTTCCTTCCCATTCAACAAAAATGCCATTGCTGACAAGTCCGCTTATAAGATCGAAAACAACTTTGTCCCTCAGTGAACAAGCGGAAAGACACGTATCAAACAGTTGCCCATAAATATTAATATATTGTTACCTTTAATTGTTGGTCATTCATCCTCTAAGTCTCCAGACCAATAAACCTTCAAAAGTGTAATACAAGTTCTTATCCCTTGTGTTTAACCTAGTTTCGTTGATTAGTTTTTAACATTACTGCATTCTTTTTCTTAAATTACTCTTTCCTCACCTAAACTAACATTTTTTTGTTACTTTTCTGCCGCTGGTTGCTGCTCAATACAGCATGTGAGTATGATTTTAATCGTCTATTCGAATTGTGAATTGTTGAACTAAAACGATTTTTAATTCAGACTCAATTTGCTGATTTATGATTTTACTGTCTTTTCTATTCTCTTTTATTATCTTACCTGACCTTGTGACAATAAGGCTGTAAGTAACCATTATTTTTTCTGAACCCTCTTTAGCATTTTTGGCCTGCTTACATAAGTCAACTAAAATTTTTATTCCCTTTTTTTATTCATTCAATTTGATTTAATCGAATGCATATATCTTCGTTCATCGTCACCATTTAAACATAATAAAACATTGGCGATTTTTTGTGGAAAGGTAAACCTAATGTAACTAAAGTGCGGATTAATTTTTTGTAGAGCGTGAGTCTTTGGTTGTCAGTTTTTTTGGTATATTGGCAAACAGCATAACTTCGAAAGAGGAAAAAATTACTTAAAATGTACTTATCGACTGGATGGGAGGGCCGGACAAGTAAACTTTTGGCTCGAAGGTCATCCCAGTGCTTATTATCCAGTCCGGCCCGACCAAACTCAGTCAATGAACATTTTACCACTTAGTGTTGAAGATTTCGAAATTTCTGTCTCCACCTAGTTAGGATGTACCTGCATAAAAAAGAAGGGCGCGCGGGTCCATACGGGTCATGGTATCCAGTCACCTCGCCACCAAGCAGACTCGCCACCAGCGAACTCGCCACCAAGGAACGATCTCGCCACCAACGTACTCGCCACCTAGCGAAGTCTTCTAGCCACCAACCACCAATAAAGAGATTAGTCGAGGACAGTAGGATGTTCGGCTGATAAGTCTGTACTCAAACTTTATAAACGTATGTTGTCGAAAGCACGTTCGAAACCGATAAGTTTGTTCGCTTGTCTGTACTCAAACTTTATAAACATATGTTGTCGATAGCACGTTCAAAACTGAAGGTGTTGTGCAACAAATGGCTCTTTTAGGAGCCGCCACATCTGCAAAAGTCATGAGCAACATATGAGCTGCTCTTCCAGATTTAAAATTCAATAAAGTTTGTTGTTATTTTGCCGCGGGGAAACTGGGTAATATAATTCGACCGAATATTGAATAAGTTCCCCTGACAACATCACAGACGTCGAAATTTGCATACAGATAAGTAAACAAACTCTCGAGTCGATTCGTTCGAACTTATAACATCACAGACGTCGAAATTTTCATACAAATAAGCAAACAAACTCAGGAATCGATGGGTTCGAACCGTTAACTCTCCTTGGGAAACAACTGTAGTTGCCTTAGGAAAGCTTCAGTCCATCGATGCTTACAATTTCTCGTACCGACTTGACAATTTCTCGCATTTAGTTTTAATACAACTGCTATCGAGTTTCATTTCATCACTTATTTCTTCCCATGAAGTTTCATTTTCTCTCAAGTATGTTTTTATTCCTCGCATCGAGTTTTGCAATTTCTACTCGCTTACGTGCAAAAGACAAACACGATACGTTTCGATGTCAATGAGTTAGGAACGGAACACATCTAACACGTCGCTGAAGGTCATAATTTAAATACAGACAAGCGCACAAACGTATCGGCCGATTTGAATTGTGCTCGTTCGAACATCCTACTCTCCTCGACTACTTTATTCTAGTTTATCTCTTTATTGGTGGTTGGTGGCGAGAAGACTTCGCTTGGTGGCGAGTACGTTGGTGGCGAGATCGTTCCTTGGTGGCGAGTTCGCTGGTGGCGAGTCTGCTTGGTGGCGAGGTGACCGGTAACCCGGGTCATATGATGATTAAAATTACAATACATGCCTCCAGATGAGTTTCGGGTGTAATTCAGGCAAAGCGTCCGCTTTGAAGGGTCTCAATGGATTTAACTGCCAGCCATCAAACATCCCAAAGTTTAATCATCAACCGTTGACAAAACAGTTCAGTTTTAACCTTCAAACGTTCAAAGACCTTTTAGATCTTTCCACCTCAGCTGCTTGCCACGAACAGTTCCAAGTGTCGAAGTATTTTCCGAATGATAGTCTTCAGGTTTACAAACACATTCACTTCATGACAAGAGATTATATCCTCGTGCTTCGTAATCATTTCCATTTTTAACTTGGTAGTTCAATATTTAAATTTTTTTCTAATCGATAACCTGTTGCCGACTATGTCACACCACGCCTTGTCTTGCTTGGAGAACCGGCGTAATTTTTTTGCGTCCCATTGGCGAACGGAGACAAGCGTTAGGTGAGCGCGAGGGAAGAGCACAAAAAAATAAATACTTTCCACACTTCCACCGTTCCTATCAATTTGATCAGCGAATATCTTGTGATAATCGAATATCTTTCAACAAAAGCGTAGCGTATCATGTTCTATGGACGAAGCTATTCGAGAAGCCCTTCGTTTAATTCCGAACAAGCCAACTGTAAAGGATAGGCAAAAGAAATGCATCGATGATGTATTTACAAGCACATAAAGAAGTAAATTGGGAAAACGAACAGAACTGATCTTAAAAAAAATAACAACAACAACTGTCAACAATGGGATGGGATAAATGTCATTTATGAGATTTATCCTCCGAAGGTAGCAGGTGTTTAGGGAAAAATTAGCTTGAATAATTGGCATAGGTACAGGGTACAGCTGGTTTTACGTTTCTTTTTTTGTACTCCTCCTTCCGTGCGTGACACAATCTTCGTGCTCGCTTCCTACTTGCCTCTGTTTGTCGGAAAAACGCAATAAATTGCGCCTGTTCTGCGGGGCACAGGTGTTTTTCTTTTCCACTCCTCCTCTCAAGCGTGACTCGCACCTCACGGTCGCTTCCTGCTTGCCTCCGTTTGACCGAAAAACGCTGAAAAATTGCGCCTGTTCTGCAGATCCAGGCCTCCTCAATGAAACTAAGGGTTCATGGTTTCCTCTTTCTTGTCTTTTTGTTTATATCAAAACGGATGGTAAAAACAAACTTTTTTTTATAACCATATCAACATTCAGATAAAGTAGTTTTTCTCGGAGTTAGTCGAGAGTAAAAGCTGTGGAAAATATTGCCTGAAATAATCCGAATTGGAACGAACACAGCTTTACTGGCCTTTTCCCTGGGAATGTAAGTTAATGATTACTAAGCTAAAACTATTAACAACACTTCACTGAAGAGTTGTTGTTTTCTTTCTTTCATGTCAACTGATGCTCAACAGATTGTAAGTATCTACTTATTGTGCTACGTATGTTTCTCCATTCCCTGATCTTGTTGTTTAAGATCAATCCTATTTCTTTTAAAATAGGCCTTTGACTAGTATTTGCGTAAAATCCAATTTGAATACTTATTATTTTTTTAAAACTAATATGTAATTAAAATTAGATTAATCTAACGTTGTTTTTGTCGCTTGTCACATAACTTTGGGGCAGCTGAGTAATTTTGTTGGAGCTAACTTGGAAGTTAAAAGAACAATAAGAAATATTAAGCTACTTTTTACATGAGGGTGTTCCATTTTGTTATTAAAAAAACAAAAAGAGGGCCCTGAGACCGGATTCCTTTTTTTCTTTTTCAATAATTCTGACATTTTTTAAAAGCATTTGAATTCTAATCATAACCTCCCTAGCTATTCACTATTCTCAAAATGTTTTTTGTGATAATTCTATCTTGGTGTACATAGGGGTACAGGTGTTTTTTCGTGGCCTTTTTTGCTTTTTAGTCCTCCTCTCGCACGTGACTCGCTCTCGCCCTCGCCTCGCGCTTACCTCCGTTTGACCGAAAAACACTGAAAAATTGCGCCTCTTCTGCAGATCCAGGCCTCCTCAATGAAACTCATACTTTATGGTTTTCTCTTTCTTGGCCTTCTTCATATCAAAACGAATGGTAAAAACAAACTTTTTTTTTTAATAACCACATCAACATTCAGATAAGGAGGTTATTCTCGGAGTTAGTCGAGAGTACAAGCTGTGGAAAATATTGCTTGATAATAATCCGAATTGGAAGGAACACAGCTTTACTGGCCTTTTCCCTGGGAATGTAAGTTAATGATTACTAAGCTAAAATTACTAACGACACTTCACTGAACAATTGTTGTTTTCTTTCTTTCATGTCAACTGATGCTCAACAGGGAGTAAGTATCTACTTATTGTGCTACGTATGTTTATCCATTCCCTGATCTTGTTGTTTAAGATCAATCATATTTCTTTTAAAATAGGCCTTTGACTAGTATTTGCATAAAATCCAATTTGAATACTTATCATTTTTTTTAAACTGATATGTAATTAAAATTAGATTAATCTGACGTTGTGTTTGTCACTTATCACATAACTTTCGGGCAGCTGAGTAATTTTGTTGGAGCTAGCTTGGAAATTACAAGAACAATAAGAAATAATAAGCTACATTTTACATGAGGGTGTTTCAATTTGTTAAAAAAAAAAAAGGAAAAGGGCCCTGAGACCGATTTCCCTTTTTTTTAAATGATTCTTACATTTTTTTAAAGTATTTTAATTCTAATCATAACCATTTTGTTATTAAAAAAAAAGGAAAAGGGCCCTGAAACCGGATTCCTTTTATGATTCTGACATATTTTTAAATATTTTAATTCTAGTCATAACCTCCCTAGCTATTCACTATTCTCAAATGTTTTTCGTGGTTATTCTATCTTGGTGTACATAAGGGTACTGGTGTTTTCTCGTGGTTTTATTTTTCACTCCTCCTCTCGCGCGTGACTCGCTCTCACGCTCGCCTTGCGCTTGCCTCCGTTTGACCGAAAAACACTGAAAAATTGCGCCTCTTCGGCAGATCCTGGCCTCCTCAATGAAACTAAGGGTTAATAGTGTTCTCTTTCTTGTCTTTCTTCATATCAAAATGGATGGTAAAAACAAACTTTTTTTATAACCACATCAACTTTCAGATAAGGAAGTTTTTCTCGGAGTTAGTCGAAAATATTGCCTGATAATGATCCGAATTGGAATGAGCGCAGCTGTACTGGCCTTATCCCTGGGGATGTAAGTTAATGATTACTGAGCTAAAACTACTAACGACACTTCACTGAACAATTTTTGTTTTCTTTCTTTCATGTCAACTGATGCTCAACAGGGTGTAAGTATCTACTTATTGTGCTACGTATGTTTCTCCATTCCCTGATCTTGTTGTTTAAAATCAATCCTATTTCCTTTAAAATAGGCCTTTGACTAGTATTTGCATAAAATCCAATTTGAATACTTATCATTTTTTTTAAACTGATATGTAATTAAAATTAGATTAATCTTACGTTGTGTTTGTCGCTTGTCACATAACTTTCGGGCAGCTGAGTAATTTTGTTGGAGCTAGCTTGGAAGTTACAAGAACAATAAGAAATAATAAGCTACATTTTACATGAGGGTGTTCCATTTTGTTATTGAAAAAAGGAAAAGGGCCCTGAGACCGAATTCCTTCTTCTTTTTTTTAATGATTCTGACATTTTTTTAAAAGTATTTGAATTCTAATCATAACCTCCCTAGCTATTCACTATTCTCAAAATGTTTTTCGTGGTTTTTCTATCTTGGTGTGCATAGGGGTACAGGTGTTTTTTGGTGGCGTTTTTTTTTATTTTTTACTCCTCCTCTTGCACACATGGCCCGCTCACGGGCTCGCCTCGCGCTTACCTCCGTTTGACCGAAAAACGCAAAAAAATTGGTTCTGTTCTGCAGATCCAGGCTTTCTCAATGAAACTAAGAGTTCATCGTTTCTTCTTTCTTGTCTTTCTTTATATCAAAACGGAGTGTAAAAACAAACTTTTTTTTTTATAAACACATCAACATTCAGATAAGGAGGTTTTTCTCAGAGTTAGTCGAGAGTGAAAGCTGTGGAAAATATTGCCTGATAATGATCCGAATTGGAATGAACACAGCTTTACTGGCCTTTTCTCGATCTTTAGGAATGTAAGTTAATGATTACTAAGCTAAAATTATTAACAACACTTGACTGAACAATTGTTGTTTTCTTTCTTTCATGTCGACTGATGCTCAACAGACTGTAAGTATCTACTTATTGTGCTGCGTATGTTTATCCATTCCCTGATTTTTTTGTTTAAGATCAATCCTATTTCTTTTAAAATAGGCCTTTGACAAGAATTTGCATCAAATCCAATTTAAATACTTATCATTTTTTTTTAAACTGATATGTAACTAAAATTAAATTAATCTTACGTTGTGTTTGTGACTTGTCACATAAATTTCTGGCCACTGAGTAATTTTGTTGGAGCTAGCTTGGAAGTTACAAGAACAATAAGCAACAATAAGCTATATTTTACATGAGGGTGTTTCCGCCCTGAGGGCCCTGAGACCGGATTTCTCTTTTTTTTTTTTTTTCCAATGATTCTGACATATTTTTAAGTATTTAATTCTAATTATAACCTCTCTAGCCATTCACTCAGGTGTGTTTTAGTGGTTTTATTTTTCACTCCTCCTCTCGCGCGTGACTCGCTCTCGCGCTCGCCTCGCGCTTGCCTCCGTTTGACCGAAAAACGCTGAAAAATTGCGCCTGTTCTGCAGATCCAGGCCTCCTCAATGAAACTGAAGGTTAACGGTTTCCTCTTTCTTGTCTTTCCTCACATCATGACGAATGGTAAAAACTAGACCGTAACGCAGCTTTCCTGGTTCCCTCACGAAAAGTGATATGTTCACTCATTTAGATATGGAGTTTATTTAGACAACTCATTTGAGGATCAAAATTGTAAAAAAAATTATCCATTCATCGGTCTTGCTGTTCAGCTCAATTCAAGGTTTTAATGGGGAAAGTTAGAGGCAAAACTTTTTTTCCGATGTAAAATGCCTTAGACCGCTCTTTAAGAGATCACCACTTAAATGTTCTCTCTCCCTCCCCCCTTCCCCCCCCCCCATAGAAACCATACAAACAAACAAACAAACAAACCTATAGGTCCTTTATCACTTTAGAAATAAGAAAATAGCCAACGGTTTATTTCATAATTTTTATCTTTTAAGGAACAGGTGTATTACAACTTAGTCCCAAATGAAGGAGATAATTAATCGAGAGTAAACACTGTAAAATCAAAAACAAAACCAAAAAAACAAAAAAAAACTGCAGCCTGAGTGTAATCCAACTAAACCGTAAAAACTAAAACGAAATTAATGAATAAATAAACAAATGTCATGAAAGCGATCCAATTAAACCAGGTTAGCCCAGGACATCCTCAGTGACAATTATGATCAATGATTTCTTCGCTTGTATCGTCGAGAAAGGGAAAAAAATCACCTGATAGTAATCTAATTAGGGCAGATCGTAGCATACCACGCTAAACTCATAAGGCAATAGAGCATTAATTTACTTTTGTATCTTTTCTTTCGTTTCACCTGATTCTCAACAGTTTGTAAGTATCTATTTATTGTGTTCTGTACGTTTATCCATTCGTTGATCTTGCTTTCAGCTTCAACTCAATTTTATCTAAAATAGGCATTTTGTTAGTATTTGCGTAGAGATCAACTTTGATATGTATACATTTTAATTACCTGAATTGAAAAACCTTACGCTACACAAACTTATCAGTGCGAAAGAACCCATCAACTACACTACTAAATTTTATTTCATACTTAGTCTTGCTGTAAGTTGAGCTCAATTCAACTAAATTTATTTTCCTCCGAGTCGTGTTTTCAGAGATTTGAATTTATAGATATAAAGTTGAATTTCATTGTCTTTCTGTGCCGTTTTTCACTTGTGATATTATATTAAGTGAAGCAAAAGAACGTTTCTGAACATATCATGGAATTCTTTGCAATAAAGTTTTTAAATAATGGTTTTAGTACATCACTATGCAATGTTTGACTGATAAGTCACTGAGCTATGTTATGATTAATAATAGAGCAGTAATACTTACAATGGTTCTTATCACTTAAATTTGTATCATTAATGAATCATTTTAAAGTTTTACCAATCAATGAAACTATTGGCACCTTTATTAAAGCAACATAGCGAATTTCTGAAATGCAGAAAATTAGGTAACACTAAGAATAGACCGTGTTTTTCTAAATGGTGCGCATGGAACTTTCATGCGTTAAAATTTAGATAAAGCGGTAGTTAGAAAATATATTAGTTCATAAGTTTTTGCATTCAATACTAACAATATTTTCTTTTATCATTATTTCTCTCTATTTTCTAAAATGAAATTAATCTCCAGGCTGTAAGTACCCACCATTTTATTTATTTACGCGAATCACAGACATTCTAACGTTTCTACATGCCAAAAATGTTTTGAAGTTAGCTGCAATCTTAAAACACTAATTGTGCTTCTTTATTTCCTTTTTCCCCCTCAATCTTACCGGATATATCAAGATGGTAAGCGGTTTTTACATTAATCATCAAAACGAGCTTAGATCGGTAACACTTTTTACTCAGGCGCTCCGTAGTAGGGTCGGTTCATTTTCAAATCGCTGCCAAGAATTTAAGGAACAAGTGAGAGTGCAAGTATTTCACATCAAGCGTTCAAGAACTATTAGAAAAATATGTGAAGTTACTCTGCTGTGTGGAAGTGATAACTCTTCCACATATCTTCCACACGTTTTTAACTTGCCTTATGTAATTCATACATGGGCAATAAATAATGGTAGTAGGACTGAGTGGAGTCCAATTCGGTCTGTAACCATACGAGTGATTATCAGAATCGGAAGACCGCACAGCGGGAGTCGGATTTGTTAATTACGAGTATGATCACAGATAGAATTGGACGACTTGAATTCCTGTTTACAATTAGTCAGAACGATGACAAAATTTGAGAGGGAAAATAGACATCAGTTGTACGTTTTCATTAAAAAAACAACAATTAACTCGGCGAAATGCGCGACAACATCGCTTACTGTCCACTTACACAGGCATGACGTGTCCACTGTCCTGTTAGCGCTTAGATCGGGCTGGTGACAGCCAATCACGTTCGAGAATTTTGTTATGGTTTTGATTAGAGTGAAAATTGTGTGTAGATAGTGATCAGAACTCCCCGTTACGAGCGCCTGAGTACACGCCCAAATGCGTCTAGTGGAGTAACTCCCTTTTAGCGGTTGAGGGAATGGGACTGATAAGAACTGTGTCACTTGAATTGGGAAAACACTGGGTGGAGATGGTATTAAGATTAACTTTTTGGAAATAGGATCAGTATATCCCCCATCCCGACACTAAATTAATTGTAAATTACTATCAGTCTTTATTTCTGGTATTCCACAAATGGTAGCTCGTCGTTCCTAAGACCTCGAAAAACATTTAAATTTCTCCCATAATGATTATTCCAGATACACTTTCGACCCCCTGGACATCAGGGAATAATACAATTTTCAATGCGAGCACTTTGATTCCTTAAAAGTTCGTAGGCATACAATAGGACGCTACGAGTAGTTAGATTATCCTTTAGGTCAGTTTCATCAAACTATTCGCTTAGTGGAGTCCTTCGCTTAGTATAGTAACTCTTTCGCATTAATTAGCCTAATTAATTAATTAATTACAGCTCCCCTGAATGCTAGTCGTGTTGATAAATACATGTTAGATTCTTCTTTAAGGACTACTCGATAATGATATCTTTTCTCTTCATGGTTTTAAGTGTACTCAGCATGTCATAAAATATTAAAATTGTTTTAGTTTGCACAATGACTAATCCAAAAAGTGTCCTTTAGCAGCTGACTATGTTTTGGTGGGAAAAATGCAATCAAATGACCACAATTTTTTTTATTTTGGCTTTTTTGTTAACGGCTGAATTGTGGATTCGTTTTCTCAAGCGATAGTGACAATTGACGATCTGCTTCTGCACCTCGTTGCGTGACATTGCTAGTGTCTTTGTTGTTGTTATGGCTCCGAATCAGGCAAAAATATTAAGCAAGCAATAATATAAAATGTATTCTTAAGCAAAGAGTAACTTGTCAAAATATTTCTCCTCATCTTTTCCTCCTTTGAAATCTGCGTTGGACTTCAGAACGTAAGTAAATAAAGTATTTCTCTTTTTTCCCTACTTTTGAGTCTCACTGTCTAAGAAGTCCAGCGTACTATTCGACCACAAGCGTTCTCTTATTAGCAGCACAATTTGAATCCAGGCCTGGTGGGGGAGAAGGACCAGTTTGGACAGAATTTATTCATTTGATCTTTATGATCAATATCCGTTTGACTAACTCAAACGCATTTCAGCCTTCTCCGCGATAAAATTATGTTGAGCCCTTTGGGATGAATCCAATGAGTTGGATTAAATGTCAAGGCGTTTTATTTCATTTTGTGCATGAAAAGTTAGTAAAACTTGATATTAGTCATTTTTTTTTCTCGAATTGGGTGGTACTGTCTAAGCATCCAAGAGGATTTCATTCTCCTTTTCCTCGTAATTCGAATATATATTAGAAGGAATTATTTCTGCCTTAGTTTGTTTGTTTTTAGGGTTGTTTTGTTTATTTATTCATTCTTTTTATTTTCTTTCCTGTATTTTCATGTACACGATGGAATGATTAGGAAGGCGTAAGTGCCAGTTTTCTTTTATATGTCTTTTATCAGTGTTTGTATAATTTCGAAGTCAAGCTGATGTCCAGTCTTAAGATGCTTTCGACGGTTCGTCATGTTTGTCCTTTATTTCTCGAGATGGGTGGTACAGTCTAATGCGTTCAAGAAGATTTCACTCGCTTTTTCTCGGATTTTGAATAAATTGGTAGGAATCCCGTTTCAGTTAGTTTACTGTTTTTCTATTTATCTATTCTTTTTTTTCTCATTCCTCTACAACCATGAATATGATGGACACACCAGCCGAAGGTAAGTTCAAACTTCCTTTTCTTTGCTTTTGACATAGTGTCACTATAAACAAAGTCGAGTTTAGGTCCGGTCTTTAGATGCTTGGTACATCTTACTTTTTTTTTTACTGATTTGTATATCTCTTTTCTGTTTCGTGTGTACGAAGAAACTCAAACTGGGCGGTTCGTAATGTTTCTCTTTTAATTCTCGAACAGTAAGGCGTGAAGCTAAATGTTTATCGAAGTTGTGCGGCTCATAATCTGATTGAAATTCGAAAATGAAATAGTAAAACATAGGCTGTGTTCTTTATGAAGACGATCTTTCAACTTTGTATAAACAGCTTTAGGTGGTCCTCCACACTCTATTTCTTTACCCCGCTTATCAAGTTTTGGATAAGTACTACACCAAATGCGAAAATGCCTGACTATTCGGTCGGACCGAGTTAAGCTGTATCAAAGCGAGGCTACTTAGTCCTAGGGTTTTCAAGAATGTGGTACTTATGCGTGGTTGTCTATCTCATTCGTCTATTTACGCTATGCCGACGAGTTGTAGTGTTCCTTAGTCCAACAATAGGGAGGAAAATCAACTTCATGATGCAGGTGGTTCTCGTGAGATAAAAGGTCCTTTCGAGGAACCATTCCATATTTTTCTATCAGAGCAAAATTTGGAAAACTGCTTTTGCCATTTTGTGATGAAAAAGCCAGAACTTGATTTGGTTCATATGGATTTCTTTCCTACCCTTAATCCTCCATATATTTTCAAGGGAGTGGTATCTTAAGACGAAAGAATGGTCACGGTTTGTCATCGGAGTGAAAGAACCGTTTAGATGAACAACAATTGATTTTTTTCCTCTCGATGTTGTCACTGCGACTATCTGGTAGTGAATTGATCTGCTTTAGTGAAGGTATTTAGATCTCCAGGGTCAAGAGGTCCGCGATCTGACTTGGTACTATTACCCTGAAGTCGGGTGGGCTGGGGTCGTTTTCCAGTTTCTGTAAAGCTGTTTATACAGCCGCCTCGATCGAAAAGTTTGTCAACAGTTCCATAGAGCAGGAAACGTATTATTGTGCTTAGTTTGGAGACAATTTTTTAATTGCGGCAACAGTCACCGCAGGATCATTGCAAAATGGACTCTTGCAAGATCTGTATTTTGAAAGGAAAATAGCAGAGTTCAGTGAGCCCTGGGAAATAAATAATGGTAATGAGACTAAGTATAATTAAATAAGAAAGAATACTTCCCATGTGGTACTAATACGCCTCGCCTCAAAGGAACGAAATTCAATTCCCGGTTTTTCATTGATATCTGGGTTTTATTAATTGAATTTAGTCGTTCCTTCGCTTTTTTACTTTCCATCTTTCGTTTCTTATTCCTATTTATTTGATTGACACTACCACTTCCCAATTATTATCGTGCACGTTGTGACAAAAAACACATAAATAGTGAGATATATCTTCTTCGTGTTGCATTTGATAATTCTATGTTATAAAGTAATTGTAGTTTTTGCTTTAGAGTGTTAACTTTCTTGATTGGTTTTTATCATTTTCTTTTTAATCTGCTGCATTGGCCCTCACTTGTCAAATCAGTGTGTAAGTAACGCTTTCGCTGTGTAATAATCTTCTCTTGTCATTAGTAAAGATAATGGTTAATGTTTAAGTAAATCGGTGTTCATGGTTTCTATTACATTTAACTTGCTCGAAACAAGTGGAATATCTAGATTGACACCGCTCAACAAGTGAAACGAGGCAGAAGATTTGCCTACCTGTTCGTAATTGATAATTGAGTTTCATTGATTACTTGCAGTTTGTAGTTGATTAAAATCCATCGCATCCTGTTAGTGTGAGAGAGACTGGTTAAAAGTGCATTTTTCGAGCTGATTTTAACCTTTTACCCCAGGGATTTATTGTGGGGGCTTTATATCGCAGGGATGCGCCGGAAGTCTGAAGCACTCCGTATTCTTGCATAACTTAGTGACCCTCACAAACTGTGAAAGTTTGAAAGAAATCGGTGAGATGACATGCGTCACGCCTGCCTAGTCTTCTCGTGGACAGACTTATAGAAGCTCTTTCTGAGGAGCCATTTCATATTTTTCTTTCAGAGCACTATGATTCGCAAACGATATAGCGCCCCTACCTTTTTTATGTTATTTGAATGGAACTCTTTGAGTAAAATCCAAGGAAGTTTCATTTCCATTAACCACGGCTTGTGTTAGCCCTGTTACTCCCTAACGATATGGCCGAAAATTTCCCGCGCTTTCTGCTTTTGTGCTTCTTGTCGATCAGATCGTGTTTCTTCAATGTTACTGCTGCTATAGTGAAAATATTTAGATCTCCAGGGTCAAGCGGTCCGCGATCTGACCTGGTACTAGTACCTTGAAGTCGAGTGGGCTGGGGTCGTTTTCCAGTTTCTGTAAAGCTGTTTATACAGCCGCCTCGATCGAAAAGTTTGTCAACAGTTCCATAGAGCAGGAAACGTATTATTGTGCTTAGTTTGGAGACAATTTCTTAATTGCGGCAACAGTCACCGCAGGATCATTGCAAAATGGACTCTTGCAAGATCTTTATTTTGAAAGGAAAATGGCAGAGTTCAGTGAGCCCTGGGAAATAAATAATGGTAATGAGACTAAGTACAATGAAATAAGAACGAATAATACCCATGTGGTACTAATACGCCTCGCCTCAAAGGAACGAAATTCAATTCCCGGTTTTTCATTGATATCTGGGTTTTATTAATTGAATTTAGTCGTTCCTTTGCTTTTTTACTTTCCATCTTTCGTTTCTTATTCCTATTTATTTGATTGACACTACCACTTCCCAATTATTATCGTGCACGTTGTGACAAAAAACACATAAATAGTGAGATATATCTTCTTCGTGTTGCATTTGATAATTCTATGTTATAAAGTAATTGTAGTTTTTGCTTTAGAGTGTTAACTTTCTTGATTGGTTTTTATCATTTTCTTTTTAATCTGCTGCATTGGCCCTCACTTGTCAAATCAGGGAGTAAGTAACGTTTTCGTTGTGTAATAATTTTCTCTTGTCATTAGTAAAGATAATGGTTAATGTTTAAGTAAATCGGTGTTCATGGTTTCTATTACATTTAACTTGCTCGAAACAAGTGGAATATCTAGATTGACACCGCTCAACAAGTGAAACGAGGCGGGAGATTTGCCTGCCTGTTCGTAACTGAGAATTGAGTTTCATTGATTACTTGTAGATGTAAAATCCATCGCATCCTGTTAGTGTGAGAGAGACTGGTTAAAAGTGCATTTTTCGAGCTGATTTTAGCCTTTTACCCCAGGGATTTATTGTGCGGGCTTTTATATCCCAGGGATGAGCCGGAAGTCCCAACCACTCTGTATGCTTGAATAACTTAGTGACCCTCACAAACTGTGAAAGTTTGAAAGAAATCGGTAAGATGGCATGTGTCACGCCTGCCTGGTCTTCACGTGGACAGACTTATAGAAGCTCTTTCTGAAGAACCATTTCATATTTTTCTTTCAGAGCACTATGATTTGCAAACGATACAGCGCGCCGTCCCTTTTTTTATGTTCTTTTAATCAAAATATTCAAGTAAAATCCGAATAAGGTTCACTTTTATGAACCACGGCTTTTGCCAGCCCTGTTACTCCCTAAAGATATGGCCGAAAATTTCCCGCGGTTTCTGTATTTGTGCTTCTTGTTGATCAGATCGTGTTCTTTCAATGTTATTCAACTCCTGTCTTGATGCATTGGCCCACTCTGTCACTGAGGTGGTCGGTTTTTCTTTTCTAAGTAGCAACGTTCTCAAAAATTTGGCAAACTGCTGTTGTTATTTTGTAAGGAGAAAGCCAGAACTTGATTTGGTGGATTCTAATTCGTCCCGTAATCATAAGAGAGCGCGTAAGCGTTACGACCGATCACGTTTACGCAACGTTTTAGGACAACTCGGCATCTATTCGTCATTCAGTTGTTATGAAAACCTGAAATCCTCAACGTAGAGGATAAACAAACGAAGTTTGATCGGTCAAAAGGAGATCTCGGTCGAGTTTCAGAATTATGCAAACGATCATTCACAAGAGCGCAATTAAGCAAACACGTGGATTTGCGTTGTCTTTAAGATGTTGGTGGATGAAAGCTACGGATATACCCATGGGTCTGTGGCAATCTTTTAGCCCGATTAACGCCTGCATTTTGAGAATTCTTTCGTGCAAATTGGTGAATTTTGATATGCAAATAAATGTCGAATGAAGAAGAGTTGTATGAAAAATATTTCTGCTGAAGTTTCCATATTTTCTCATTGAACTGATTAAAGGCACCTTGTAACTTGTAGTAAGATAGAATTGCGTGAGCTATATTATTGGAGTCGCTGCGCGCTGGACAAAATCTGTGGAATTTACACTTTCAATCGCTGTCCACACGGGTGTACTAGCCAAAAATCATTTTTGGCTTCTAGCGACCCAAAAAAAGAGAATTGGAGAACAAATAAACTATTTTTGAGACATGTGTCCTAAACCCGTTCCATGGGCAAAAAATAAAAGAAAACTTTTTTCCCGACGGGAAGTTGAGAGGACCGTTCTTAGCGAGAGCGGCACTTAATAGTTATTAGCGTAATGATTGTTACTGACTAAATAAAATTGCCACAAACAAGTCGAATCGAGTAATTGTATTTCGAGAAGAGTAAATATTTCAAGGTTTTTGCCATACATTACATTAAGAAACAATTGAAATTGTGTTTACTTTGTTGCTCCCAGAATAGCACAGACAGTGTTAAACATTACGCGAAAAAGTATAAGTTTTGATTACTATCATGCAATTAACTTCACAAAACATCTGAAGATTAAAATTTCCTTTTTGGGGGATTGTATTTAATGATTATAGGTATTGATCAAATTGCGTTTGTACTCTAGTGTACTTACTTCCTTTTCTTTCTTTCTGTATTTTCCTTTAAATCTTGCGCATTGACCCAAATTTGGGAAATTAGAGAGTAAGTAACATTTTCATTCCTTCTAAGTATCTATTAGTTAAGATAATGTTTTCTATAGGATTGGAATTGCTTGAGGTACGTTGAATATCTATTTTGATATTAAATGTAATTAACAAGTGAAATGTAGTGCAAAATTTGCTTTCTGCCTGTTCGTAACCTCTAATTGAGTTTCATTGACTAATTGTAATACGTGTTCTAGTTTGTTTACTGTCTCTATAATTTTCGCGAAAAAATTTGTGCGACATTTTCTGACCAGTTCAGACCTTCTTTTCAGTAAGTTGAAATTTCGGGTGCTTAAGACGCAGAGTGTAGCGGCCGACACAAGCGAAGCAAATTTCAACGACAACTATGAGTTTCGCCGGTGAAGACGCCCTATGAAACGAGGATATATTTTTCGGAAAAGACTTGAATCGTTTTATCAGCGTAGTCGAGGTATCCAAGTATTTATCGTAAACTGAAATATGAAATTATAAGGAAGAAGCTAAGCTAAATTCTAAGATACGGACCAACATTCCAATCATTCCGATATAAAAGCAAGATCCCAAAAGACTAGCTAAAACTCTAAAACAAACTCACAAAAGACTATCTTCAAGGATAAAGGAGAACCGCTTGCAAACGAATTCTAACAAAACTATTAACCGAGTGAGAAAAAAGGAGCGGCTTACTAACAAAGCATGAACAACGTAAGCCACGTGTTAGAAAGTTTCAAAGAAACTGGTATAAAAAACTGGCCGAAACTACCGAAAGACTAGATGTTTAAACAAGTACGAAGAGGAGGAACATAAGCATAACATAACAGTCCCGCTTGTAAAGGTTTGACCAAAACGAACTTCGAGATAAGGTGGGCAAAAGGGCGCTTTTCGATAAACACGTCTTATCGTTAGCCCAACGCAAGATAACTAACTAAAATGCGGTTTTGGGTGGAACTTAAAGATCAAGTCCCTAATGGACAAACAGTAACGTCACTATTGCGGTTTAACACGTTTAACACGAAACAAACTTATAACAAATCAATGTCCGGTAGCAAAGGCGTGGCAGCCGATACACATAGTTTCTTCTCGTGATCAGTAAAAGAAAGCGCAGTTCGAACCGTTACTGAATTTTTTTAATTTGAAACTTGAGTGTTAAATTCTGCTCGCGGAGAAAATTTCAGTCAGATGATCGCTTAGTATGTGAAAATCCAGTTACTATTCATCTTGTCTAGAATTTATATTTTGCGTAACATATCTTTGCTTACAGCACTTCAGGGTGAGTTAAACAACCTACGCACGGCATGTTCAATCTTTTTTAGTTAGAAAAGTAGAAAATCACTCACGTAGGAAATTTTCATTGTGTAGTGGTATTTGCCTTTTTCGTTTTGCGATCATTGGCCTTTCGGTACGTTTAAACTCTAAGCAACTCATAAACTAAGTTATACAATACGGTGAAAGAAAACAAAACTCTACATTTAATAGAATGTTGTTTTCTTACACCATATCAAGTATTTAAAAGCATCAATTTGTTGCCTTAGTATTATTATTTTGTATGAAACACTCAAATTCAGCTAACAATTTATTTCTGTTGCTCTTTCCTCTGTGAAATCATGGTTTGTGGACAATTTAGTGGGTAAGAAATGATTTTAGTTCATACATAGATCATGTTATTGAGCAAAACGTCAAAAAATGTGAAAATTAATCAACCGAAGCCCTTTTCTTTTATTCTGTTCAATTCAAAATGCTTTGACTCTCTTACCTTTGCGAGGTATATCAAACATAATTATAAGTTCTTTTTCCTTTAAAAGTCAGTTAGTATCTATTGTTATCTTTTGCTTTTTTTTGGCAGCGAAAGCAGTGTCGCTTTATTATTTTATTATAGAACATCAATCGTTTTCGCAGACGTCAAAGTGGTTCATTTATCGCTGTCCGCAAGAGATTGTATACTAATTACTATCTCTTGTGTCCAGCTTATAACCTGTTGTGTCTGCAAGATATTATAATCTCTTGGTGCCTGAAAATATGCTCAAAGGCATAAATTAATTAGCATTAATCAATTTTATCATATGGCCCGTCTGGCCCAGCTCGCGCAATTCCATAGAAAAGTTGATGTGTGTAGGGCCGGACGGGTTGTTGTGAGCCGGCGCCAGTTTCTCGAAATGCCCAGTAACTTAACGGGCTCGAGGCAATATTTTAAAGTCAAAATTTTAGGAAGAGAGAAGCGGCCTGACAACCTTAGCATTCCATTTTGCTTCTTTAGCTAATAGTTTTATTGTAGAGTTTTTAAGCTTTTGAAACCTCTTAAGGGAAAGTAGAACAGCTTTACGGGCCCGTTAAGTTACCAGAACCCAAAGAAACGGGCTCCCGGTCCGGAAAAAGCCGCCCGGCCCTAGTACACTTGGGCAAAAAATATTGAAATGAAAAGCATTGTCCCCTTTTCTGGCCAAAAATGAGTGACAACAGAAAGTACAACTGGAAACAAATGCCACGTTTTTCGATGAAATGTGAGTTTCCTGTTCTAGGACAGAAAGGAAAAGTATTAATTGGAGAATCGTTTTTGTGGTTATTCCGCGCGCGCCGGTCTATCGCGTAGTATTTAAGAAAAAAAAAATTCGAAATTTCTAACACTAAAAATTCATACGATAAAATGCGTAATGACTGTGTTAGGTCGGGCTGGATGGGAAATATTTGGCTCTCGGTCATGGCACTCGAACCTCTGTGCTGTGCTCGCTCCGTACGTCATGACCTCGAGCCAAATATTTTCCTGTCCTGCCCTCCTACTCAGTCAATTAGTTCACAGTATCTCACAACGGCTTTAAACTGATAGTGGATTTGAGTTGATTCGTTTTCTCTTCTTTTCCATCGGGTTCACCAACGTCTCATTGACATAAAAGGTCGTAAGTAGCTTTTTCTTTACTTTTCGTCATTCATTTTCACATTTCTAACAAACCAAGTACTATTCGACAGTCATCATGTGTTAGACTCTCTTCAGAATTATCATCATTTTTGCGAAAGAGTAGATTTGTAAAAGAAAAACGCTTTACTTACAATGAAGCGGTATAGTTTTCGCCCCAATTAATATTTTTGATTTCGGCCAAGAGTTATACTTTGGCAAAATGTCCTTTTTAACTCGTGAATTGCGCGCATGCGCAAGAGCGAGTTATGGATACGATGTGGGGAATGGCATTCGCTCGCTCGCTCGCTCGCTCGACTGGTCGATTCCTGTAAACTTTTTTTAGATTTTAGGCTTTTGAGTGCATTTTATAGTTTTTGGCGAGCAATAAACAGACGAAATGGCGACCTAATAGTGGTGGGGTGAAAAAGAAGCCAATGATAATCTTAAAAGAGTTTTTTTTTTTCGTTTTAGTTTCAACAAGCGGCGCCAGCGACTGGCAGGCATGCAAGGATTCACACTGAAATAACAGAACAACCTTCGTTTTTCATAAAACTGTAATTTACAATCCTTGAACTTGAAAATAATCCGAAGATTCATTGAAAATATCACTTACTGCGAAGCGCTCGGAGTTTACAGATGTTCAAAAGCTTTTTCTGTTATAGCGTGAGATTGAGGACAAAATTGATCATTACGTTTCGTCGCGTGTGTTTTTCCTGTGAGAAGCAACAAAAGATGCCGGCGACTGACGAAATAACAAGTTAACACGAAAATCAGATAACACCTAAACAAACAATTTTAGCTACCGATTTTCAGTGAATTTTTAAAGAACAATTTTCTTTTAAGTTTCAAGACAATTTGAAGATTCAACATACAAACAACGTACTAAAATGCAAAAGTTACACACCACAAAATTGATAAATAGGCCTGAAATGAAATTCTATCTTGTTATTGATCATACGTTGCCTAGCACGTGACCTAAATCTACCCAGGTGGAGATCCAAAATGACGGTGGCAGGCTTGGCTTAGTTATATCACTCAAAACTCGTTCCCGTTTGTCTCATTTGATAAATAGGGAATCGTTAATGTTCTCATTAAGACAGTATTGCCTTGATTTTCTAATATTTACAACGAAAGACAGTAAATTTCACTTTTCACCCACATTTACTTCCAACCTTTTTCTTTTGAACCAGAAACAAAAATGATAGACGTTTAAAACACATGACATCATCCACCTTGTCAAACGTAATAGCATGATCATTTCAATTGTAATGCCTTCTTATCCCAACGTTACTTTGTTTCTTTGCTACATTAGCGAACACTGAACTACTGCTCGTACTCTAGATATGACAATCAACCACAAAATTCCCTAAACCAGATAACATTAAACATAATCTAAAAAATCATGTGTCAATTCACGAGTTTGCTCACAGAGCACTTTGATTACTATTGGTGGCTGACAGCATGTTGAAGACTCTTATCTGGTCAGACTTCCCCACTGACTGCCAACATGGTAACCATTTGAAATACCCAACAGTTGTGGCTAGTGTAATAGGATGCGTACTCATACTACTGGCTGTTCCATTAACAAGACACTTTTACTTAACGATACCAAACTGAAGAACAATGTAAGCAATAACAAATGTGCATCGCTAACTAACATATCTCTTTCTCCTATTTCCTACCTTAACGGGCAAATAGATCGTAAGTATGTCTTCTTTTTATAGTTATTTGGCGCATTTCACATGTCTTTTCACTACTGCAGTAACAGTCATGCAACATATATGTGTCACTGTCGCTTACTTTTGTAATAATGAAGGCTACAATTTCGTTTTATTGATATTATTATGGATGAGAAATTATGATCATCAATAAACATGGCATTCTGATATTCGCCTTGCTTCCTAACTTATGGTTGGAAACTTGTTGACGTCGTTTTGAACTAGGCTCTTGTGAAAATATCTATTCAGTGTGAACCATAGGTAGATAAGGATCAGATTTTGATTCAGTGGCTCAGTTTACAAAAATATTTAATGTCGTCTGTGGTAGACTGTAAAATTGAGGTGTTAGTTACTTGAAACTAATTATGAGAATTAAAGCCATAATCATGAAAATGGTTTCATATCAGAATTATTTGTAGAGCAGAGGTCTTAGCCGACTGATTAATGAATATCAACTCTCTTAGCAATTAATTACTTTCATTTTATTTATTTTTCTGTTCTTGATGCATTTTTTTTTTCTTATTCCTTGGCCTTGGCAACTGTGAAAAACGATTAGGACGTAAGTACATGTTTCGCTGTGATTTAAGGCATATCTATTTGCATGGCACCTTCACAGTACGTTTACGTTAACATATTTAACTTAAGCACAGGTGATTAACGAAAGAAAAAGTGCATAGCATTTCTCAATAAACAAATGAATGTTTTGAGCAACAGATGCACGTTTTAATTTTATTTTTGTTATAACTTTTATTTACATGCCACTTCTGCGATCACTCAGCTGGTAAGTTGAATTTAGTTTATCTCGCGCAATTCTTATTCTTGATAATCATGCTCAAGACAATTAAATTTCCTTTAGTATACCTAAGATCCTATTTACAACCGGACCGCGTATGAATTGTTTACTCTTTTCAGAGTGTATGTCGATTAAGTGTTGTAAAAACAAAGCTAGGTTATCACCAAAGCGAATCAGAACAACGAAAAATCATTAGAGCCTCAAGAATCTCATATTCAAAGCAAACATTTGGCATCCAGGACTGGAAAACGCACGAGATCATGTAAAATCAAATTTGCCGAGAAGCTGTAGTGCAGGACGAGGCGTTGCAAAACTCCGATGTTATCAAGGATTACTTCTGAAACCCCCATTGAAAATCGCTTTCTCTTACAATAATACAGTTTCAGCCAATAAAATTTACGCTGACATCCATGTCATCAGTGTGTTCTAAGTCTACTTTTATGCTTTATTTTGAATTTTGAGCTCAAATCGTGCTTTCGGAACATTTTTATTGATAAAGACTTCCATGACTGGCCCCTCATCCTGTGATCTGCTGGTGACAGCTGACGAGGAACATTCGATTTAGCAATGCTAACTTTCTCTACTTCCTGATAACGACTGAATCTCGTCCAAGACCGCAAACAAAAAAGTTCCTGGTGTCTACCATAGGATCATTATAAGACCTGACAAACGCAGAACAGAAGTAAAACAAAGTTTAACACAAGGGCTGGTCATACCACGCATAAAATCAGTCAAACCCTTAACGCGAAACCGGCGTGAACGAGGTTCAACAGAAAGTTAGAAATGCAACCCATCCTTGATAATTTTCTCTTAAGTTTTTGGAGAATCTTTTTCCAACATCACATCTTTCTCTGGGAAATGTAAATTTAGGCGCTTATGCTCGCTTTTCATTTGTTGAGAAAGTTATTTAGATCATTAACCGCTCCCCCTTTCTTATCTCGTCTTTTCTGTCTAGCCAAAAGTGAAGGTAACTATCAATATCATCCGTTCCTATAAATAAAGAACTCTCCTGTGGCTTAATATACACTACTGACTCTCTGCACCGGCTGATTACTGATCAGCAAATTGCAATCGTAAATAGCAAAGAATTATCTGCGTATGTATCAATGACAGTTAGTGATTGCTGTTAATGTTATAATGTTACTATCCAAACGATTTTTACTGATGTGGACAGTACTAGTATAAAATCAATACCCAAGTTCTGTAACAAACGATATTTGTGTAATTATCATCAGACATCAGTCACATTTGGCTTATTGTTTGGTTGATTTAACAAAATCTCTTACATAATTGTCGATTTCAATGTAAAATATTGACGTACCAAACAAACTGGTTGGTTCAAATAAACAAATGAATAGATAAATGGATTAATATCTTTTCAAAATTTTTTTTCTCTTTCACGGCGTTCTTTCCGGATTCATAAGCGGGTGAGTGCGACGAGTTCAGTTTGTTTGTTAAGCTTAGGATGTGTTAGTCAAGTATTCCAAGGCTATATTAAGCCACTTACTTACTCACCGAATGTGAATCTTTCTTTTCATGTTCACCTAACATCCTCATCCTAACTGATATAACAGATTGTAAGTAGCCATGCTTGAACTATCATTTATCAACGAATGGATCCCAGTAGAGGGATTCAGACAGGACGCTCTTCTCTGTTGATCAGTGGGTGTGGGGACAAAGATTTTGCATAGAAATAAAACTTTTTATTGTTACAACAATTGAATTTCAACGTTTCAGGCTTCCGCTATATACTGGTGGAACTTTTACAATAAAGTGGATAATTAAAAATTGAAATCGTTAAAAATCCTGTTTTGTTTCTTTTATAATTTTTGCAAAGTCATCCATTTGAGCAACAGAAAACAGTGTCACTCTCCCTGGCTTATAACATGATAAATCCCTGACAGATGTTGATAGAACATCAATGATGCTAATAAGTAGGGAACTGTAAGCTGGGTGATTTATAAGCTTCAAGCCATCAATCCTTTTTAACTTGGAGATGCTAGTTCGAAGTCTCTTTGGAAATTAGAAACTTTGATATAGACGATAATAATTACTTATTTTGGTATCCTCTATGACAAGCAGCAGATTAATGCAGCAAGGGAAGTAAAGAGCATAGGTAGAGTGATAATATGACACATGACTCTTTGAGCACAACTTATTGTTTTTAAAGGTTGTATGGCGTGGTCATCTTGGAGTGGCGGCTGCGAAGAGTGCAAGAACATTCAGTACCGGCAAAGAGTCGGTAAGTGACAAGAGGGAGTTCTTAGAATTTGTGACTCGAAAGTGCAGTGGCGGGTTTTCGCCATTGTTTTACAACTTCCAAACCTACGCAGCATTTATAACCTTTTGTTCAATTGGATTAATTCTTATGTATAGATTGCAATGATAATTAGGCAGGAACCTTCAGCAGTTATTGTCAATGGATGTTTTCTTTACTAGAAATAAGATGACTTAATCTGCAACCGTTTATTACTTTTAAAAGATTATCTGGATAACCTTACTTCTAGAATTTAACTGCTCAAGAACTTTGGAAGCACGGCCTTGTACATGTAAGTGGTTTTATGCATGAGAAAGTTAAAGACTTAATTGTTGGTAGAAAATGCTACACAGATATCCTTCAACTGTTCTTATATTAAACTTCAAACTCTTTGTTTAATATACTTTGGTTTTACCAACAGAGTTGGTAATTTAGATTGGCCATCGCAAAAATTATCAAAGTTGTCGTTTCGAGCGTTAACTCTGACGAAGCGCTAACGGTTGAAACGTTGGCTTAGAAAATCTTTACAGTGGCCATTTTACATTTTCAACTTAGTTGATAAGACCTAAGAGATTTTGGAAACTTACCCCCTTTTTCTTTGTAAAAAAAAAAACTTGGCTCGCACTGAATTCGAAAACATTTGATTTTTTCTGCAGGAGTTTCAGTATTACCGATTAGACGCTAGATTTAAATTTTGTCACAAACAACAAACGCAATTTTTCTTTAGTAGAAAAAGGAAGATAATTACAGTTTCATGTAGAACAGGCGTGATTTTCGCGAGTGGGTGCTAAGCAATTTTCCTAAATGAAAATCATGGCTGCAAACTTTGATTTTTACAGCAGGGGAGAGCTGGGGAGAGAAAGACAATTGCACCAAGATTCTGAACGAAGGTTAAAAAGGAGTAGAGGGGGAGGGGATGGGGATCAAGTTTTAAATAAATCATTATTTTCCTTTTCAAAATTAAAAAGGTCCTCCTGAAATAAATTCTCGAATAGAGAAGTCTGTCAAATTTAATTCAATCCTTCAAGTGAATTGTCTTGTGAAGGGTTTTCCTAAACTAGACGTGAATTGGACAAGAGATGGAAAGCTACCTGATACCACGAACAAGCTCACCATTAAACAAGTGAATTATGAAGACGCTGGTCAATATACATGTAGCGCTAAGAACAGTGAAGGAAAAAAAGAAGCAAGCTTTACTTTTTCTCTTCTAGTTACTCTTTTCATTTTCTGCTCTTTTTTTTATTGAAGTGAAAGGAGGTACAGTTCTCATTCATAAAAACGAGAAGGAGTTCTGGTTCATAATTGAAATAAATGTTCGATTTTTTTTTCATGACTGAAAAGTAATTTTCATAAGTTTTTTCATTACTGCGAAAATGAAAAAAAAGGCGATTCTCGTTTTCCGAATCAGATCTACGGACTTTTAAAACACATAAAAAGAAAGTTGATTCAGAATCCAAAAATTATTCAGTTAATGAAGCAATGATGACTTTTAAAAAACGAGTTTAAGATAACCGGTAGAACAAACATTATAACAGAACTCAGAGAAAAGGTACGCTCTGATTGGTCAAATATCTATCGGCTATTGTCCCTGTAAACCCATAGATAACCGAAAAATTTTCCTGCCCTGAGAAATGAAGCCATACTAGACGATATCCCAGATTTCAATTTATCGAAAGCCTTTGCTTTAATGGAATAGAGGAGGACGCTTTTAACGCCGCAATAAAAACGAGCAAAATGTTGTTTTCTTAACATTTACCAAGTTTTCTACTTATAAAATGTAGTTTAACTAACTATTAGCGCCGTTTTAAGCTTTAAATCTCGCTTTCAATTCGCTAGATCCCCAACCGGAAGTTGCTTACACTTTGAATGTATCAGCCTATGGAAAACCATTTGAAAAGTTTCCCGAGGTTTCTACTTGAGATTCATAACTTCTTGCAGCGCAGAGCTATAACGCCTACTTTGTTTTCTCATTTTAACGTCGGGTCTCGTATTCTACTGAAATTTTTACTTTAATTACTGAGCAGCGCCCAAATCATCTTATTCGAGGTTTTTTAAGCCCGAGAATAAAGGTGAGAACAGACTGGTACGGACTCCCCGTGAGGCTTTTGTGGTCGCGTCGCATCAAAACCTTCAAATTATATTTTTCCTCTAACAAGCATGAGTTTTCCTTTTGAAAGAGATGATCGCAGGTTTTGTAAAGATTACTTTCATCAAGGGCTGACTCCAATGTTCCATCGATATTTGTTTTAAATTTTTAACTGCCGAGTGGTACGTTGTGACCTTTTGGCTTTTGTGTATGCGTAAGAGCCGATTGCCTGGAGGCAAAGTTGACCCCTAACAGAGATCTTTCTATGATGTTTTCTAGGTATCATCCTGCTTTGAGGCGTGGTTTGAATTATAAAAGGCCCTCCTCTTATATTTCTTTCGGAGAATTTGTTCTAAGCAATCTGATTGCTTCGCATTTAATGAAACTATGTTTAACGCCTGGTGGGTGGCACGAGGCGAAGTGCGTAAACTGGAAGGTCTCGGTCGCCTTGTAATGGGTTTTGCGAATCTCTCTGCTCTAAACACAGTGGAATCGAGGAGGTGATCTGGTTCTCTGATATTTAGGCCATGAATTTGATATTAGGATGGAAATAGTTAGCTCGTTTAATAAACTATCTACTCCTTCTCTGTCTTAATCCAAAAGAGAGTCATCAATGTAACGTTTCCATTCTCTTAGCCTGGTTTCGCTTTGTTGGATTAATTTCGTTTCAATTTTCGCCATGGAAATATTGGCAAATGACACCGCCCATTTTCGTTTGGGAGAAGTTCTCTTCATTGAATTGAAACAAATTTTCTTGAAATATTAAGCCAAGCATTTCCTTGAGGTAATGCGTTGGGATCGGTACGTTATGGTTGTTGAACTTTTCGTACACTTCGTTCCTTCTTCTTGAGGTATATTTGTGTACAAGTTAGAAACGTTCATTGATACTAGAATAGTGTCTTTGTCTACCTTTGTTTTTCTATGAAATTGATGAAAAGCAGTGGCATCCTTCATATAGGATTGTTGCAATTGCGCCGTAGGCTGGGGCAGTGTCTCCACAAAAGATGATTTTCTCTCGGTAGGGCCCTCGCAACCTGAGATATAGATCTACCGACCGGTATAGCTACGTGTATTTTCGTGAGCTTATAGAATGTTGGTATTCTAGGCGGATTGGAAGTTTGTGAAAGCTAACTCTTATTCATGTCATCAATGGGTTTGCCCTGACGCATTTGGTCAATGATCTCATTAACTCTTTTCTGCATATTTTTCACTATTGGTGCTTTAAGAGGTTGTGGTTATTCATGATGACTGTTGTACCTTTGTCGGCTTTTTTTAGGTTTAATTAATTAATTTGGCTATTTTGTCACTGTTTTTTTATAATGTTCGCCGTGTGCTTTCCTTTGAGCGGTTGCCTATATACATGTTTTTTCTCGTGAGATATCGTTTTCGTCTTCTTCACCAAGACTTTGTGCAAGGTATTCCGCTAGAGAACTGTCAAAGGCGGACATTGGTGCAACTGTTTATAGTGGCTACAACAACATCGACGGTTTCGACTCTTCACGAGTCTCTTCAGCTGTTGTTTGAAGATGGTGTTGCAATAGCAAGGTCTTTCAGGGAAAGGTAGAGTGGTGTTCTCAGTTCCGTTCCCGAATGGAAATTGCTTCTGTGCCCTTTTTATACGTAGATCGTTAGGCTTAAGGATCGAGTTTCCATTATTCCTATTGGTCCCTGATGTTGGTCAGGGAACCAGTAAGGAGCAGGCCATTTCGATCTTACCCGATCTGAAGGTTAGAGTGAGTTTTTAGGAAGGCCTTTTCTGCTACGTAATTCGCCTGAAAAGCTACTAAGACTCATAATTGAAATTTGTTACGGTTTCCCATAGTGTTTGTTTCTGTTCCCCCTAAAAAGGAGGGGCTTAAAATGTTGTTTTTAAGCTATAGTTTGTGTATTGTGCATTTGTACATTAACTTATTATGCACGCCAGAGTGTTTGCACATAAAGGACGGGGTCTGTCTGGAAACTATCAACATGGGAATAAAGGTAAAGACAGACCGGCACGGATTCCCATCGCATTATCGCCTTCAAATTATATTTTTCCTCTCACAAGTGTGTCTCAATAAGTTTATTGCAAACCCTACGGCATCGCGCCAAATACCAACTTAATGAGTTTACCGTAACCAGATGTTGACATAAACATTCAAATTAATTGTAGAGAAAGGTAGAAATACAGACTGCACCTCTGTCTTACATACTTTATTTGTTAAATGATCCAAACATGTCGTCTATGGTTGTTTGTCATATGTTTTTGTTTACAGCATTGTCAGTGGATGGTGGCTGGAGTGAGTGGAACTCCTGGAGTATCTGTACCAAGCCAGTTGGTGGTATACAAACAAGAAAGAGAGAATGCACCAATCCAGAACCAGCAGGACGTTGTGGGAAACACTGCGATGGGACCGGAGCACTGTTGAGAGTATGTAGCAACATGTCCAGTTGCCAAGAAGGTAACACACAAATTGCGGCCTTTCTGATTTCCGTGGATGAAAACTTCTTTGTTGAAAAAAAACTGAACAAATTCAGGAATAAAAGTTAGAATAACAACAAACGAATGGAACTACTGGGTTTGAACTCTAATCACATAATCATCTAGGCAAAGTATGTGAAATGCACAAATTATCAAAAGTCAGGAGTTCATGAATGGACAAACTCTTTACATGTATGGAATTCACCATTCTTTTCTTGAAAGAAATGAAACAAATATCCACTATCATTAGTACTAAAATATAGGTACTAAAATATTTCCACGAGCTTTCGCTAATATTTGTGGTCGCTCTATAAGAAGTCTGCACTATCTGCGCAATGGCGATTACGAATTTTGCTGGACTGCCCGTAAACAATACCTTTTTAGCTAACCCGGTAATGTTAACTATCATCCAATGACAAGAAACATGTTCAAAAATGCGAGAGCTTCAGTTACTAAATAACCTTTTGGCATTGACCTGCCGGCAAAGAAAATCATGCTAGCTAAACAGGAAATTCTTCCACCATAAACTGAAAAGAAATCTTTCAAAAATGTAAGGATTACTGTTACTAGGTAATTATATGGGGACATCATCAACACAAGAATTTACCTATGCTGAAGTAGTTCACGCTGTTTATTGTTATCCTCATTTATAATTTTTTTTTTGAATATTTGAAGAATTTCCCCTGCGTTTTGAAACAGAGAAGAACCCGTCTTTTGGTACAATGAAGATATTCTCAAACAGCAGCTGGCAAAAGCTTTGTACCAGTCAATGAGATGAAGCAGATGAAAATTCAACCTGCATGGCCATGGGCTACTATAACAACGGTGCTAATGACACATGGTACGCAGAACGTGGCAATGCTACAGAGATGTCCACCCACTACAACTGCACCATTCCCACCAGATGTCAAAACAAACAACAATTTTGCAAAGGTAATATTCAATTGCACTCATGTAATATCCACACGATCTCCAAAGATGATAACTTGATAGATTTACTAACACTCCAGATATGAAAACTTTTACGAGATCAATGATCGCTCATCTTCGGGTATCTTTTAGGTTCTAAAAAGGTTTCTATTGTTAAAAATCTAGCGGGTTTCTACTGTTTACACCCTAAGACGACTACAGTTGAATTACTGCCGAAAGAAGAAACTAGCTGCGCAGTTATGCATTTGGGTTTCATGGACTTCATAACCTTACTCCAAACCCTTTACTAAGTTTCCTTAAAACTATTGCATCCTTCTAGTTTCCTTGTTTTTCTCTTTTTCGTGAAAGTAGGGAATTTCACAATTTTTTACTCTATTTATACCTAACTAAACGCCTTTTTCTTGATTATTCTGTGAGAAATGCTTTCTAGTTTAAAATGTTAATCACCCTTTTGTGTTCCCCGAAGGCAAAGAAAAAACGTCTTGAATGTTTCAAAATTATTGAAAAAAAACATCTAGTTTTACAATTTAAAACGCAGTCACGAAGCAATGTAAAAGAGGTTTGTCGTAAAACATTGCAGCAAGGAAACCACACCGTGACAACGAACGATGCGGCCAACGTTCGAATACTGAATAATTTGCATCCAGAATTTCACTTAAAACAAAACACTTAGACTGGCATGAACTATTTATCATTTCGTGATTTATAGGCATTCTTGATTGTTGATAATTAGTGTTTTCCATCTTAACGGATTGAACTTTTTGTAATTTCGTAAGTTCCTGTTCGCTTGAATGGCGCAAATGTGGAGTATGGAGGAAGAGTGGAAGTGTTTTACAAGGGGAAATGGGCAAAGATATGTAGGAATAAATGGGACTTTAATGATGTCAAAGTTATTTGTCGTCAACTTGGCTTTGAAGAGGCTTTGGCGGAGTTCATTGGGTCAGACATAAAGGCTGAGGGAATACCTTTTGCAATGTCCGATGTCTCTTGCACCGGAGAAGAGTTTGAACTTGCATCATGCGATCGCATCGATGGAAAGTTAAATATTCCCCCTCAATGTCAATCGGATGACAAGGGTTCTCAAGCGTTGTGTCAACCAAGTAAGCAACTAAATTTTTATATCTGATTAGTTACTCTGGTTTTCGTGGTTGTCTTTCTTCTTCCCATTGACCTTCTAAAGTAGAGGGAAATCAGAGTAAATCGAGATACACAGATGACCAGAAGACTATTTTTAAAAATATTCTGCCAAAGTGTGACGTCTCAAGGTGGGGTAACCCGCCTAGCCGGGGTCGCGTTCATGGCAAAAAGCTCAAAAGCGAAATATGTATGTTTTAAAACTTTGTACATACCCTAGCCGTCTCATGGCAGAAATCATCAGAAACCGTAACGGACACACATGTAGTGTAAAATGTTCACATTTTGGAATATTTAGCGTTGTAAATTGACCATATTTGGTTTCCCAAAATATTCCGTAGAACTTATTAAGTCAAAGGTTCCCCGCGAAATCAAACACCGCGTAACACAACGAGTGACACTTTTATGAATAAATACATATGTGAGCAAGAATTAATCTTCCATCTTTTTCGAGATGTGAGCTTGGGACACCTCTGCTCAGACTCCTTAATTGCAAGCGCAACAACAACCTCAAGAAACTTCACCCCAGCACCCCGGGGTTGTAAGATTGCATGTAAAAGCGTTTTATTTTTCGACCACTGCTAGGCGGGTTACCTCACCTACCTGGGGTCCCCCACCTCCATGTAAACAGGCCCTTGCCTTCTTGTCACCACTGTTTACTGGCATAAATCACTAAAATTTGTAAAAAAAATCTGACATAACACTCTTACCTTATTTATTTATGATTTTATTAGCTGTTTCGACGATCAAGTTATGCCCTACCACGTTATTATATGAGTTGCATGACAAGCGTGACACAAATTCAAGCATGAATCAACCTCCGAATTACCAAGAGATAGGTTCTTTTTCCCTCTTTGCATATCTGCATACCTATAAAAACCTTCTGTATTCAGAAAACTGAAATATCCAGATCCATTATTGGTTCCTTTGCCGGCGGAAGTCAAAGAATGTTCACAAAAGTCAATTCGGTTGACAAACTACATACTGATTTAGCTAATTGATCTGTTGTGTAAGCGTCTCATCTTACATGCTAACAAGGAGATTTGCTGTTCATTTAAATCGTTCGCTGGTGGGACGTTTGAGTATCGTTATCGAGAAGACCGACGTTGCATATCTCAGGTCGTTCCCTTGCGTAGTTGTAAAAAAGACATTTCAAGTCACTTGCGGAGATCCAGAAATTGAAGTTGGTCTTATTTTGTCGCAAGCCGGCATCTTCGGGACGCCAAAAGATACCGATGATTTCACAATCTTCCCCACTGGTAGATCAAATATCGGTACCGGTGTCACAGTGGATTTGGACCCCCGGTCTGGCAATCTGCAGACAATGCAGAGCCACTCGCCCTCGGGGCGGTCTTAAATCCCTCGCAGCTCATGTGTAATCATTCCTCGCACAACTCGCACTGCACCACTTCATCCCAACACTCGGGTATTGAACAATGACAAAATAAATTAGTGTTACAAGTTTGTCTCTTATTGAGTCTAGCGGTGTTCGAATATTGCGGAAAAGGTTTAAAAACGACCTTTCTCCAGACATTAAACTAAATTCTTGCCCATTTTCCCTTAGTCGAAAGAAACATCCGACGGGATGCCAGTTCGTATGCATTAACGATACGCATGCTTTGAATTAAAAAACATACTCTAGTACGCACTGGAACGTAAAGTATCACCCATTTTTACTAGAACATTAAGGATGATGTTTTCACTCATTTTTTTTTTTTTTTTGGGGGGGGGTGGTCCAGATCCGCTAGCGGATTCGGACCGGGGGGTCCATATCCGCTAGCGGATTTGAACCGGGGGGCCCAAATCCAGGGGGGTCCAAATCCGCTGGGACACCGGTGTTGGGTGCCTAAAGAAGTGTACGGCCGTGGTAAAGGTAGGGTTAAGTCGATTCCAAAAGCTGATTGGGGAATTGGCAAGCGTGTACCACAGACAGTACGCAAGACGTCTGGAAAATTCATAATACCACCTTGTGCAAAATTACGTGCCCCGTCAGACTTAGGTCTCGATTGGGAATTGGTCAATACACCCCCTTTCAGCACCCAGCAACCCGCTTTTAACTGCTACGTTGCTACTGAAACAACGATTTGTGGCCACAAAAGTGACATATTCAAATATTGTCAATTCAACATAAACAAAAATCTTCATACAGGGTAAATATATTTATTTTTGTTGGGATCAATTATTGCGTGACTAGCTTATGATATAAATGGGGTAGGGGAAAACACAACTTAAAACTTGGGCTCCTGGAAAAAAGTAATACAGAAGCGAAATATAATGGCCGAAACAGCTTATCGGTCTAATAAAATCATAAGTAAACAAGGTAAGAGTGTTATGCTAGATTTTTTTACAAATTGTCGTGATTTATGCCAATAAACAAATTTTGCCGGACTTTGAGTTCGTCTCACGATAGAACAACATAAATACACAATGAAATTTTTACAGTAACTTTATAACCATCCTTTTGTCTTTTATAAACTAGAAGCTCAGTAGATTCTGCTAGAGCGGTCATTGTTAAAACTGTCTTTGTTTTGGTGCTACTTTTCGACATAGAAAAAGTTTGTCAGACAAAAATATTCACCTTAAAATTAATACTTCTTTGCTAGCTTCAATACTGAGAGGGGATTAAGTTTAGATGTTAAGAAAAGGATTATGTTGACAGAAATATGGGAGGTCAAGTAAATTCGTTACATGAGGTCACACAACTCGGGTGATGTTCACGGTGAAAATTTGCATATTTGAGCGGTCGAACGAAAAAAATAATTTCTCGAAAACTAAAATATGTTTTCACAAACAAAAAACTACACCACAGTTATAAGGACATATTGAGCTGCAAAATATGAAAGTAGGTGTGAAAGCAAATTTTGGGTGACTTGCCGTTGTTTGTCTGATGCATGTTAACATTAGCTCTTAAGAAACTTACCCTCCTTATAGATGATTCAGCTTGGTCTTGAGGTAAAATGACGTTATCTAGGGTGTACATGACTTTCATAAAGGTAATATGACTGCTCATAAGATCACTTGACTTCAGTTAAGGGTTACCTAATTTTTTTAATGGGTTACATAACCATTTTTGGATGCGATATAATTCTATTCAAAGGTTACATTGCGTTAATAATGGCTGGCATGACTTTGTTTGGAGTAATGTAAGTTAGTTTTAGGTATGACAAAGTTTAAAAAAATAGAAAAGTTAAGCTTTAGTACAGGTAAACATATTCAACTTTTCTCTTTTTGTAGTGTTAATTACAAAAAATTTGACTTATTTTGACAACATCTTCCACACCGAACCATTTTTTTTTGCAGAGAACAAGAATGTGTTGAAAGGGGTTGAACTCTATTTTGAAATTGGTAGCGGAGAAAAGCTTCACTGCTCTATACACAATAAAACCAATTATACTAGATGGGTCATCAATGGGCGAAAGCTTGAAATATCAAACTCTACTTCTCAAAGGATCAGGGCTGGAGACAATGGTGATCTGTTCATTAGAGATGTGCAGCTGTCTGATGGAGGAATATATGAATGCCAGAGATTGGAATATGTTCAATATAACATTGTCTACATTAATGGTATGAAAACAAATCTTTTTATATTGTAGAAATAGGCTTAACATGCATGACAATGTCATGTAAGACAAGTACACCTCTGACCTTTCAAAAGTGTAGCTATGATATTAGTACTTTTCATTACTCCTTTCAACAGCAAGATTTACTGAGAAGACGTTGAGCCAACAAACCTATATTGCGTCTGAGTCTGGCATTATAAGCTGTAGTGCTGATGGAAAACCAAATCCACAGATTTCTTGGAGTAAGGAAGGAGGAAAGTCCTTAGACCCGACACGATTCACTCAATTATCCAACGGTAGCCTGCGTATTGGTTTTGTAAAGCCTGAGGACGATGGAACATTCACTTGTACCATGAAACAAACTAAAGGAGCAAAGAGGGTCACAAGCAAAGATAAAAACATACGAGTGAGAGTTATAAGTGAGTGACCAATGAGATAATATATAGAAGGTCATAAAGTCAGTTCTTCAAATGTGATTAATTTAATTTACTCAATTTCAAAACCTTTTCGCTGTTCATATTCGCAGCTATGTGAGGCGACATTTTATCGTGAACATGTTCGTTCGTTTTAGTTGCTTGAAAGTAGGGTGTCATGTTAAAAAAATTATACTTAAGTTATTTGTCAACAGTGTAGTTTCCTCGTTATAACTCAAAGTAAGTGCCCTCTGATGAAGTTTATAGTTTCTTTCCAAACTTGTAATGTGCTTAAATCGACTTCGGTTGGTCGTGGTGACAAATTTACTTTCTGAATGCAATATAATCGTTTGTCTCGCCATGAAGACACTTTGGATATGGATCGCGACTTTTTGATTGCATATTGTGTCTTCGTGCTATAAGATCGGTTGATATGCATGACCTTATGAAACTTTCTGTTTGGCTGTGATTGCCTGGAATCCCACAAAAGCTTCGATTGGCACACTTTGACCAAATGTTCTTCCGGAGTCCACTGTCGCAAAGTTATCCTGTTTTTGTGTTTCTTGTGGTCAGCATCCATGTTTCTGGGATGTCTACCCCAATGTCCAATTTATGTTGTAACAGGCAAAGTCATATGTGGATGGCCTCTTTTACCCTGCGTTTATAATGATAGGATCACTATCAATATACTCTACTTCAGTCCAGACCAGGTGGTTTCCAGGTGTCTTCTGAAACTGCAGAGGCCCTTGTCTTAGCATGTCGTTTCTCGATCTGCCATATTGCTCGTTTAACCTTACTTCCATAGGTCTGCCTGTTCCGCTAATCTAAATTTTGCCGCACTCACATGAAATCTTGTAAACCACGGGCTCCTGTTTTAAAGGTGCAGTGCCATGGATGGTGGGCGTGGTGTTACTATTTGTAACATCAGTGATATGAATGGAATGCTTTCGGTTCTTCAAATGCTGTAGGAAACTATCAGCGTTTTCGCGAGCCAAGATTGTGAATGTGTCATATACATAGCGTTTCCAGATCCTTCGCTGGTAAGATGATAAGGTTATCGATTGCTCTTATAACTCTATATGTGGAGATTAGCAATAACGGCGGAGACCAGACTCCCCATGGCTGCACCTTTTCTCTTACGTAAACTGGTCCGAGATAAAAGGACTATGTAGACCACAATACGAAGTTCGAAAGGTTCGCAATCTGACAAACGATTATACTTCATATGAAGCGCTACTGTCATCATCAAATGTTCATTTAGTTACGACGTCTAATGTGTTCAATATAAATGATATAGGAATACCTCCGATTTTCCAATAAGATGTTATTTATTTACCTTTTAGTTCGACCAGAAGTTTATATTTCTGGAGTACGCAATCTCATCATAGAAGGAAGCAGTGTAAACCTTACGTGTAAAGTTGTGGCGGGTCGGCCTGAACCACAGATCACCTGGCTCAAGAATAATACATTGCAAGGAGAGAGTTTGACTCTCTTCTTTTCTGAGATAACAAAGGAGGACGAAGGGCGGTACACTTGTAAGGCAGAGAATGAAGCAGGCATTTCTACCAAAGACATTGATATTTCTGTAAAGGGTGTGTTTGTAAAGCTCACATTTGTATTATAAATCAATCATGCAATTGATGCACCTACGGAGTGCGGATCAATAGTCAGTGGGTCCGACTCTAGGTTAAGGTGTCTGAGTCTGAGTTAAGGGTAAGGTAATTGTAGAAAACTATCAGAAAAATTAAAAACATGCAAGGGCTTTCAGCTATTATCTGCGACTGATTCACCAGTGACGACCAGGTCCTGGATGAATATTTTTTTCAGAACGCTTCATTAGTTATTTATTGCGAAGAACTGGAAAGCCTTTACAATTGTTCCTTTGTTCCCACTCTAACTATTTGATGATTTCATGGCTTAATTAGTACTATAGCCTGACGGACATGGTTTTTGGAATGATTTGTTTGATATGGTAAAAAAGTGGCTCGTTGTCTTCTTCTCCTTCTTTTTATTGTTATTTATTCTTGTTATTTTTTTTTTCTTTTTGCGGGTGGGGGAGGGGGGGAGGTTGGGTGGCTTCTCATTTTGTAATTTGTGTTTACATGCTTACTTTGCAGTTCCACCCCATGTTCGGAATGAGTCTAGAAATCTCACCATTGCATTTGGCTACCCATTTACTAGAGAGTGTTATTTTAGAGGTGACCCACAAGTATCTGTGAACTGGACCAAGGATGGAGTGCTAATTAGTAAAAACAACACCTTGGTTATAAGAAAAGCGATGTTCAAAGATAAAGGCTATTATGAATGTACTGCTAAAAATGATTATGGCGAAGCAAACTCTTCCTTCTGGATCGATGTCACAGGTAAACCCAAAATTGTAGTTAATGTCATTTATCAAACTTGTAACTTAACAGAGCGTTTGTTTTAAAGTTTATGCTTTTTCCCCCTATCGAGCTTGCTAAGTAACTAAAATACTGGGCTGCATCTCCCGGGCTCGTTTACTGGGCACATAAAAATCACACAAACACATTGATCTGGAGTAAAAATGGCTGAGGGCAAAGGCCCAAAGCTGGTTTAATCAGTAATCAAAACTGAATCGATTATTGCCCAAAATATTTGAATCTGGGAAAAATAGCTTGCCCAGTAAAGGTGAGGGCTGAAAAACAACGCCAACAAAATCAACTATTAACTTGAGCTAAAACAAAGACATGTGGCTGGAATAAGGGGAGGAGGTGGGGTACAAACAAACGTGTCACTTGCAAAGAAATCTGAAGTGAATGACTCTGTGAATTCTGTCACGAGTATAGACTACACAAAAGGTGGGGGGTCAATACATTGCAATACTCGCACCCCTCAACCAGGCCTGTCACGCATCTTGCATTGTCATGTAACGCTCTCTACACGTGACTAACATATATCAGCAATTATCACAATAATAGAACAATAATTGGGGAAAAAAGCATAAAAATCCTATTCGCGAGCAAATATTTTCTTTAAGCCAAATTTAAATAGACCTATTTTTTTCTCTTTTCATCCATTTCTTGGTCACTTAGAGTGGATTCTGACTTACAGACACCCAGATTGTAAATGAAGATAAATCCATAACCAAAGAAATAATGAAAAACACCTCCCGCTATTAAGGAATTCCAAATCCTGTGGTCCACTCTAACATTTTTATCCGTGGACGCATGCCAAAATACTCAATTTGGAGACGCCAAATGACACATTTCCTTTTCTTTATCACAAAATGCGAATGTTTCACATTGTTTTGATCATCATTGCCTGATAACTTTTCAAGTTCAATAAATACTGCTAAAAAATAAAACTGATAGCCATTAAACATATATGTTTTTAACATCACACTCAACAACCAGAAAGAAAAAAGTGAAGGTTATCGGCACAACTGGGGCAACTTAAGGCGAAACAATATCTTTTTATGCATAACGCGAAGAAAACCTTTGGAGAAAAATTACCTTGGTTAAAAATTGACTTGAACATCGCCTTTCTTGTTTTGATATTTTATTGTTGTTGTTTCGTCGTTTTATCAAAGGTTGGATAAATGGAGTTAAAATGACCTTATTAATTTTGGATTTTTTTTTATTGAAGTATCTCCACAGATTATAGAGCCTCCGATAAACCAGTCTGTTACTGAGGGAAACTCTGTGAACTTTAGTTGCCGAGCCTCAGGTGTGCCAGCACCAACATTAGTCTGGATTTTTAATAATGCTGAACTGCCATCTGGTATCAATCAAACCAATCACGAAGGAGAATCATTCCTAGAATTTTTAAGCGTCACAAAAGGGATGGAAGGGACTTACAAGTGTGAAGCAAAAAATAAAGCAAATACAACTAGTTCCTCTGCAACACTGCGTGTATACGGTAAGTTTAATGATAAGGACGATAATGATGACGATAACAATAACGATGACGCTCACTTTGACGATGACGCTGACGATATCCATGGCGATGAAGATGATGTGACGCCAACACTGAACTGATGCTGACGATGAGGGTGACAAATATGGACCAGGATTTTAATCAGTTGCCTTTTTCTTAACGCATGAAAAGCCTCTGTTCAAGTTTTTCCAGATCAGTATCCAGCAATGACAGCAGGAGACAACCTCACGTTGACCTGCATCGTCAATGAAGAAACAATAAATGTAACTTGGAAAAAAGATAAAGATTCACCACCTAAAAGAGCAAAGATCGATACGCGATTCGATGACAAAAAGAGCACATTTGCTATAACTGAAGTTGAGAAGAAGGACAGTGGTGTGTATTCTTGTGAGGGACGTAATAAGCTCGGTTTTGTTGACCGTTCCTTTGTAAAAATAAACATCAAAGGTAAGCTGATGTTACTGTTGTGTCCTAAAAAGACGTAAAAACTTTATTGATTGAAAAATATATTTCCAAACAGATTAAAACTATTTTTCAGTTAAAGATGAAACAAATGTGGGTCACCTGACCCATCTGCATGAAATTACCTTGCATTGCTCTGTGAATTTCAGTTATTTTGCTTTTAAGAGCAGGTGTCAGTCAAGGGTTAAATAATGCGCCATGCTATTCCAAAGCTATTCCAAACAACTTGAATTTTATCAGTTATTTTACTACCGTCGAGATTTGTCTAATGGCCACATATTTATCTTACACAATTAGCGAAGCAAGTGCCACGAGCTATGCAAAGTTTCAACACTTTGTGGTATTACATTGGTGGATCATTGGCGGCAGCGACTGTCATTTCGATAATTGCCTGGTATTTCTGCAAGCGTCGAAGGGCAGGTGACGTCCATTTTTCTGCGTTGTTTCAGATTTCTTTTTCTGAAAAATGTGGGGGGGGGGGATGGGGAACACTGAGCTAAGAGTCTAAGAGTAGAGATATTTTTATAAGAATTACTCGTGTCCGGCCAAAAAATGCTAATTGTAGAGTTTTTTCATATTTGTATATGTTTTGATAACAATTATAAATTCAGGAAATATCACGTCACTCTTCATTTGTGTAAATTCAAATTATACTGCCATTACACAGAAATTTTGTTAGAATTTTATGTCAGTGTTTTGGAGTACGAAAGAGCTATTATAATCAGGTCATATTGTGCATTTCCAGTACTGATTTTGAAGGTCCTTATTTAGTCCCGGAAAGTCCATTGACCAATCAAATCACAAAAAGGTTAAAAATTACATCCAGCTGATTACCATGACAACCAGCCATATTCCTTCGTCGTTGTTTGACAACAGAGTCAAATAAATGATACACGTGGTTTCTGAGTCGCAAGCTTTCACTAAGTTAATGATGTCATTCTTACTCACAACGAAGCTATTTCTTCGATCTTTTTCCACATATCCTTTGATAATAGCCCCACCCGAGGTGCCACCCAGGCTGCAGTAAGTGAAATTTTTTTTTTGCTCACTGTTTGAACGTGTGGTTATTTCCGAAGTTTCTAACTCTTGAATAAGATTTAGTAGAGAAGTGATAAGTGTCACTGCTGAGCAAATACGTCTTTTTTATCAGTTTGGACCGATTATATTCACCATTAAGAGCACACTGGCCAAAATAAAAGGTTTTTCTTTCGATGCAGCTGCAGTTTTGAAGAGGTTCTTATCAAATGGTAGTCAAATGTTTCCTAATATTCTTTCTGTTTTGGATTCGTTCGTCCTTCAATTGTTTTAACACCTTGTTTAGTATCTTTTTTTTGTTGTTACCAGTATGCAGGGTTGTGGGTGGCGTACTTTTAAAGAAGAAAAGAAGCTTTGACCCTTCGTCACTCTTTGTTACAGAAACTACAGTTGAAATGCACTCGGAGTCTTGTAGACCGATTTAAAATACCACTCGATATATCGATTGTAGACAATACTTCGGATGGTTTGGTTAGTATTTTATTTCTCGCGCAGGATCTTCTATCTTTAGTCATTTTTTTTTTTTAAATCTCCTCTCCGGGTCGATGCGTTGAAAAAACGGGTTCAGTAAATTAGCATCCAATTTTTCATTGGCAAGTGATAATTTTCTGAAGCACCCGGAAATGAAATGAAAAGAAAAAAAATTTAAATTGAAGATATAGAGCATATCTTTACCACGTTATGTTAAACCAGATTCAAAGAAGGATAGGTAACACAGATAGTTAAAGTCTTGTTTTCATCTACAATTATTCAGTGAAGGGGAAGATGAAGTTGAGATGGATCAGCTAAACGCTAACACAGACGGATGGGAGATTGCAGCTGACCGCCTGAACCTTCGTGAGCATATTGGCAAAGGGGCATTTGGTTCAGTGTGGCGAGCGCTACTGGGTCGTTCCCGTGACAGATCTGGAAATCGCACAGTTGCTGCGAAATGCTACCTACGTAAGTACTTTTTCAGATCTTTCTTTCATACAAAGCTTGATTGAACTATCCTTTATTAATTTTTTGAGTAATTTATCCTAATAAAGAGTATTTCTCTTAGAACATGCTTTATTAACCTACCTGATACATAACATAGATAGCTTAAAAACTATGTGCTGTTCAAATGATTTATCAGCTGGCATGTCAAATTAATTGTTAGCGGATGGTTTCCCGGGGGACCGGTTGTTAAATCTTTTGTCATACAACGCTACTAAAATAGGACAGAACACGAATATCATTTGGAGTATTAGAAGCTGTGGAGAAAAATGAAAATTTATTGATTAAATTGCATTCAAGTGTATAAAAGCGGAAAATACTACAATACTAAAAATGTCACTCCGTCGTATATTTTGCAAAATTGCCCGCTTAGAAACTTTTGATGGGAAACAATGTCATGAGACCTCAAAGAAACCTTGAGAGGGTGAGTCTAGCAAAAAAAAAACTCGGAGCCATTTGCCAGTCTAGTGGTGGTAGTATGACCTTCTTGCGCTGGACAAGCTGAAAATCACAATGTAGCAGAACCTGTATTAAGCGGTCACCTTGTAATAAGCGATCAGTTTTGAAAGTCCCGAAACTTTCCTCCTTTACTTATAGTACTTTTTATATCAAGCGGTTGTGGTCACCTTTTACTAAGTCCCAACAGCCTATTTGTAATGTTCCCCACCTTTATCGAACGGTCACTAAAGCGGAAGTACTCAAATATAAAATTAAGAATAATCTTTCAAGTAAAATTTAATCCATGTTTATCTCCTGAAATCAATGTTAGGAATATTTTTGAGCCAGGTTGTGTATGTTAAGTGGTCCGTGAAGGCATAGAGTGGCATTTTTAAACTTTTATCAATAGTAGCCCTACTCCGAGGAACCTATATTAAACGGTCAACCATTTTCCGTGCGTGACCGCTAAATACAGGTTCGACTGTAACATGCTTACAGAGTCAAATGAATTTACAATAACTCTGGGAATGCTTACGAATTATTGTAGCTTTTAGTAAGGTAAAAGCAAGGATTATGTAATTTATGAACGATGGGAAACAAGAAGGCGCAAACAGAGGATGTATTTTAAAAAACTGTCTCTGTATATATTCGACCGACTATTAGGTATTATAACAGATGAAATTTCTAGGCTTAATTGCGTCTCTACTTTTGAAAGTTATCTGTAAACAATTGCACGGTTCAATGAGCTTGCCTAGTTAACAACAATGCTCGAGATGCGCAGCGTTTTCTTAGCAAATGATTTTTTCAACGAGGATGAATCTATTTTGGAAATTTCATGTTCAATACAATTGAACAATACGGCTGGCATTTTTGTGGCAAGTATGGATTATATATGGATTATAATCATCAATCAATTAGTAAACTAATTTTTTTTTAATGTAGACCAAATGCATTATAATTTGCACTGGTAATATAACACCAAGCATACAACAATTCCAGATGTGGATGTTTACCACATAATTAATCGTGTCTCCCTTGACATGCAAAGTTTGTTTGTTTATCTAATTTTTGTGTGGTTTCCTAGCAATCTCCGGAGAGAAAGGAAGGAAGGCCCTGCTGAGAGAGATCGAGTTGTTAAAACTCTTTGGAAGGGAGGGCCATGAAAATGTTGTTAAATTCATTGGTTGTGTCACAGTTGGAGGTAATCAGCTATTGTCATGATTATAATCAGTTAATTCACAGCAACGATAGAGACATCTCTGAGTTCAACCACTGGTACAATTACTTCTATCAGTATTCTTAGTCCATACTAAGATGGTGTACTAACTCAATGGTTATTTTCAATTGTTTGACTGTTTTAAATGAATTTACTTCGCACTGTATGAGGGGCATTTTACTTGGAGGATGTTAGCTCTAAAATCTACATGCTAATTGTGATAAAATCTTCAACTTACGATGGCAAGTCTTTGTCTATTTATCTGCCATCTCTGTTTTTTCTGTCTGTCTGTCTGTAGATTTCTATCGGCCGTATTTGTCCATCTATTTTCTATCTGTGTGTTTTCTTCTTTCACTTTCCCTCTCTGTCTCTATTTTGATTCATTACAGATATAACCTGAGGTATAACTAGATAAAGCATGTACAATTCAAACACGTTTTGGAACTTCTGCACTGCTTGCCGTAAAATAATTTTCTTGTTTTTCCCTTTTAGCTCAGCCAATACTTATCATGGAGTACCTGTGGCGAGGTGACTTGCTGGGTTATCTCAGAAAATCCAGGGGGGTTTTCGACCAATATCATCATGGGGTCGGAGGGGTCGACCACTTGACAACATATGACATGGTGCTGTTTGCCAAACAGATCGCACATGGTATGACTTTCCTCGCGTCCAGAGGGGTAAGTGCTCAAACTCTTTCTGATCAGCATGTGGTCCTGCATGTGATAAAATAGCATGACTTGCAAATCGTCAAAGTAATACTCCATACGGCTAAAAATATCCAGCACATTAGAGTTACTGTTTCACCGAGAAATGGTCTGACATTAGCATGATGTTAAACTTTCTACCTATATTTTACTTTTTTATTTTATGTAGTTTATAAAAGCCCCTTTTAGCAGATCATATAATTATTTGTTTTCGATTTCAGATAATTCATGGCGATCTTGCAGCTCGTAACATCCTTCTTGATGAACATCGTGTCTGCAAGTTGACTGACTCTGGGCTCTCTTATCAGGATTTCAAATACGGCCCAGGAAATGCCAAGAAGGTAATTTTCAGAATTTTTTCACCATTTAGTCAATTGGTTTTGGGGCTGCTGGTATGGAAGATAAAAATGTGAAGAATTAAAATATTACTGTCCTTACAAACCTTTCTTTTCAGTTATACAGTCTTACTGCAAAACATATTTCCCTTTAACGGGAAGCCATTCTAAGCGTATCAAAGCTTTCACAGAAAAAAAAAATTGTACCTAGAGAGTGAACACAGGAAATAATAAAGCCGGAAGAGCCGGAATAGATATCGTTCTCTGAATAACAAAGATACAAACTCGAAGGGCAAAGTAACACAGGAAATTTAAAGCAAAAGGAGTGTGTGAATTGTTTTCATAGAATTTGTACAGAGGTGTCTACTGCTGTTGACTTTATCGTGAATCTTCACATCACGGTTTTAATCGTATATGCAAATTATTTTAGGAGCTGTATACAAGCCTCCTTAGATTTCAGATGTTTATAATATTTTGGTTACTCATCCAGGGATGTATCCCAATCAAATGGACTGCACCCGAGATTCTCTTTGGACATGTGGCGCAGCTGTCAACTAAAAGCGATGTGTACGTACTGTATTGGTTATTATCTACATATATCCCATAAGTGAATATTTTTTACGATTCTACCTTAACGTAGCGAGGGAAACTAGAATATTCAGTGCTCTATTGATTAGAGGGTCATTAGGAAACGTCAAGCTGAGGAACAGCTGAGGTTACAGCTGTAGTATGAGACTTTACATGAATATTAAGTTTAACCAGCAATATCCACAATCTGTTAAGGAAAAGAAAAGACGGATGAAAGGATGAGTGGATAATCAAACTAAAAAATATGGCGTTTTCTCTTAGGGAGGTTGCTTATATCTTGATGGCATGTTTCTAAACATCCCAAGTATCTGAGTAATTAATATCTTTCTAACCCAGTTGAGATATATCGTCATCCTTCCATTTCTTTGACAGGTGGTCCTACGGCATCCTCTTGTATGAAATCTTCACTGTCGGTACTTAACTTATTTGGTACTTTATATTTAGGAAATATACTTGCCGAAATTGCACGCATAATTACTAACTGATGAGTGATACCGAGCGGACAAAAGAGCATTGTACAATAGAGAAGTAGAAGCAACACTCAATGTCGCTGATAAATAAAATTATGACGATACATACCAACTTGAAATAAAGCTTAAGTTTAAGTAGAACTGAAAGTATTTAGTACATTATTGAAAACCTTAAATCCATCGCTACACTTAAATTTGTTTTTTTTACAGTACTCTTTCATCTGATGTAAAACCGAAGTGTATTTCAGCAATTAATTGTCGTTTTGACAGAAGAATCATTTCGATCGCGCTGAGAGGAATGAAAGTGATTACAACAAAAAAAGTGTGCTTTTTTGACCAGCAGAAAAAAACTTTATTTTTCCACAGGAGGCATTCCTTACGAAGGATGGTCTCAATCCACGACAATGAAAAAAATCGAAGAAGGTTATCGTCTACCAAAGCCTGAACATATCGACGACAGTTTGTAAGTGTTGCTTCCGCTGTGTGGAATGTTGTATAAGTCAAAAGCAACATCGATTGCTGCTGTGGTCAGGTGTTTTTGATACATTCGCTCTGAATAAGTAGCCTTCCTAAGATATTAATTTTATCTTGTCAGAATTCGTTTGAGCTGCAATGTAATGAGATAAACTTATCATTTCAGTTATTTTGTAACTAGTTGTGGTTTCTCAACTTTGCTACTTGCAATATTAATGCCTACCGCAGAATTACTGTGATCATATGTCCCTGTGTTTTTCTATAGATACGCGGTGATGTTAAACTGCTGGAAATACGAAAGCGCCAGCCGGCCAGACTTTGTGAAGCTCTACCAAACAATGGATACATATATTAAAACAAAGGTTTGCCACACAGCGTCTAATTCAGGATATACTGCAGAAATTGAAATCGGTATCCTACCAAGTCAATTGCGAATTTCTTTTCACGTCAATGTGATGTCAAAACGCATTAACTACCCAGCCGCCAACAATTTGTGAATTCAGTTTCATCATGAACCAATGTTACTTTTAAACATATGCAAGTGTGGTTACGTTATGTCAGTCTGGATCATCCTTTTTTCCCTCTGTTGTCTACACACAAGAAACAACGGAACAGATCTTAAAATAACACTTTTGGAGAACTTTGACAGAAAGGAAGACCTTACCTGACTTTTATTCTTATCAATTCATGCTAGTACTAATGGTTCTTGTCTTTGTGATTGATAACTGATCCGCTCTTTTTTTCCTTTTTAGTGACTCTTTTTTGGAATTTCTTTGTTGAATTTTTGAAATTCATTCGTTCAAGATTTTTTTAACTCATACAGTTCTTGATTACCTTCTAATCTTTTTCATAGACATATGTAGATATCTTTGACGATGGCAGGTATGATCAGGATAAGTACAACTTTGTCGATGACCGTGGAGCTGTTGCAAACCCGGAAGATGCAGGACCGGACGAGCTAGGAGCAGCTGCAGCAAATCCCATCGGTGAAGTGGGTGAACACGGTGCTACGGTACATCCCTTTCTGGTTGCAGTGGACGATGATGCTACAGCTTTCCCTCTTGGAATTAACGTAGGAGACGAAGGAGCACCTGCAACAGATCCCGACCGTGAAGTGGGTGAACACGGTGCTACGGCACATCCCTTTGTGATTGCAATAAATGATGGTGCTCAAGCTTTCCCTTTCGCTATTAACGTACCAGAGAAAGGGGCAGCTGCAGCAAATCTCGCCCATGAAGTGGGTAAGCACGGTGCTGCTCCATATCCCGTTGTGGTTGCAATTGACGATGGTGCTACAGCTTTCCCCTTCGCTATTAACTTACAAGACAAAGGGGCAGCTGCAGGAAATCTCGCCCATGAAGTGGGTAAGCACGGTGCTACGGCACATCCCTCTATGGTTGGAATTGACGATGGTGCTACAGCTTTCCCTCTCGGAATCAAAGTAGAAGAAGAAAGTTGCGCAGCATACCCTTTTGAGAGTGATAAGAAAGATATGGATGCGCAAGCTTACCCTTTGGAGAGTGATACTTTACCATACCTTAGCGAGAACGAGGAAGAAGATGTTGATGACTCCGAGTGCCCTCTTGCGATTGAGGAAGAAGAAATTGATGACTCCGAGTGCCCTCTTGCGATGGAGGAAAAAGAAATTGAGCCTTTACCATCCTCCCTGGTAATGGACGAAGACGGTCTAGCCGCTTCAGCACATCCCCTTGTGACTGACGAAGAAAATTCTGATTCTTTAGCATGCCCCCTTGTGGTTGAGGAAGAAGATTCCAATAACTCAGCATGCTCCCCTGTACCTGGGGAAGAAGATTTGGAAGCCACAGAATGCCTTTCTGCTACTGAAAAAGAAGATCCTACCTCTTTCGCACGCTCTGCAAATGAGGTGAACAAACCCGATGCCTCACCATTCCCTTGTGTGATCGAAGAAGATCTTGATTCTTTAGAATACAATCCTCTGATCGAAAAACAAGGCCTCAGTGATTCCGTCTTCCCTCAAGAAATTCAAACTGGTGACGAAGATGTTGTAACAAGTGAACCTGAAAATACCGTTGGTTATGAAGGTGCTGTAGCAGTTCAATCTGAAAAGGAGGCAGTAGAAGAAGAACCGAAGACTTGCCAACTACAGTACACGAAGGATGAAAAAGACGATCTTGGAAACTATATGGACGACCAAAGTGATGCTGTAGACCTTTTTGACGGAGACGCTGGCGTACGAGAGTATGATGGTAATCAACTTACTGCTGCGGATATAGACGAAACTGGAAGTGACGAAGACGAGGAGTCATCTGAAGCAACTCCTCTTGTGCAGGACTGAGGCTTAATAACAAAATTGCTGAACCTTTAAGGTTGTAGTCTTATAACACTCTGTGGTTATTTGTAGTTTATATTTCGAGAATTTCAGCCTCAATATTTCATAGTTTTTTTTATTTTAAGACGTAGGTTTTTTCGTACTTTTATTTTCGTAATGCTTCGGTAGTGATGATAACCATTTTCATAGTTTATAAGTGGAGGTTAAGTGGAATTTCCTTCAAAAAGAAAAACTTGTTTATTTACTTCACTTTTGCATTTCTTAGTTTACCGTTTATTCACTTGGCACTTGTCAGTGCTTTGTTGATGTTATGGACTGTAGGCTGATAGAGACAAAAAAAAAAAAAAAAAAGAAATTGCTGTTAAGATAATTTTTATAACTGATAAAGTCAGAAATGCTGCGTAAGTTTGTGAGTGTTGTTCCTAGTATGAGCAATATTTCCTAATCTAATTTAGAATAATTTACTTGTTGTAAAGCACTCCCTAAATGCTTCAATAAACTTATGTAAGCTAAACTCGTTTCGTTTACTCCATTCATTGCAGCAAAATTGCTGGTCTGGATCTAACTGTAGATTTGAAGGATACCATAAACTAAAATGACATCTGGCCTCCTTCAAAGAGTAAGATTGACGAAAATCCAGCAGCGCTGCGTTAGTTCTGATAAGTGTATATATTTTTCTATTCCCAGCTTACGCTCGCTTAGCAACCAGGAGTAGCATATTTTCAAAACATTATTAACCAAATACATGTTATCTTTTTTGTAGACAGCTACTGACTCACCGGCCTTTTCAATCGAGTTCTCTATTCCAATTTGTTGATTAGATAGGCGGTATTAAGCTGATTAGTCTTGAATGTTGTTATTTCACATCACTGCTTCTAATCATTGTCTGAGAAAAGTGTTTTAGAAGTTTGAAACATAAATGACCTCTTTGTGATGATTCTTAGTGCAGAAGTTGGCCTAAGGCAGATATTCCAAGTGCCAAAGAAGCATTATCTTTCACTTTTTATCTCCACAGTTTCAGGCATTTTGGCGTCTCGGGATATTGTGTTTGAATTCTGTGGACACTAATCGTGCCTTCCTGGTGCACTATGTCAGCAAATATGTCGAGTTTAATCAAGCAATAGATGGCGTTTTCGAGAAACACAGACGAGCTAATATAATAATGGATTCTCACGCAGTCATTTTTCAATTTTGTTTTTTACACGAGCACTTACATATCATGAACGCTGACATTGCCTAACCCATTGCTTTAACTTTCATCGTGAGAAGTACTGTGCTATGATTTTTAGAGAAATAGGCAACGGCAGCTATTTTCTTACTGTCTGTCGCTGTGTTTTTTGACATGAGCAGGGCCTTTGACAAAATAAACGAGGGAATTTCGGCGTGACTTAGTTCATCATTAATCTATCTGATAGAAAACAAGTAGCGCTCATAAATTCTGAGTCCCTGACTCTCTGGTCTTTGAATCCAGAGTGCCACAAGCGTTTGTTCCATGACTTATTTTGTTCAGAATTTATGTAAATGACTTTTCATATGCCCTTCAATCTTGTTTTACTGAATATTATTGGATGATACTAAACTTCACATTTCTCTCCCAGTTCAAGGCTGGGCTAAGACAACAATTTTTTTTTTCTGAGACAGGGAGTGTCCTTTAAATTAAAGTGAAATAAAACCACGATCGTCGATCAAAAGATCGGTGGTGACTCTGATGTCGATCTCAAAAATTTTGGTTTTTGCCTTTTTTTCAGTATTTATCTATTTGACTGTTCAATATGCTTATAAGGAAGTATTTATCGTTTAGATAGGGTTTTGAAATTTCTGCACACGAAATTAAATTTAAATTTCTTTTTTATTTGAATCTCCCGAAAATCTGACATATGTCGATCCATATATAGATATAAGGAACCCGAAAGTAGTCACTAAAACGTTACTCCGCACATCCTTCTCCATTCACCTCCAGGAGATTTGCGCCCAAAAATGTTGTGATTATTACAGAAATAAATTATTCAAAATCATCTTTTTGTATTATTTTATCTCACAATATTAAATTATATACAAAAACAAATATTTATCTAAGTGCCGGTGGCTTGGCAGCTTGGTAAATATCCACCACTAGTTCACTCTACCTTGGTGAAGAGTTAGGAAATAATTATTTGATAAACTTTCAATAGGGCGATTGGCATCGCAACTTATCGTAATAATGCAAACATTTCCGAGAAGACAATATTGGAAAATGGATCATTTTTCTATCCATATCTTGTAAAATTAATGACAATGAAGAAAATATAAACTTGAAAGGTCTTGGCTGCTATAATACCAAAATATAAGCCATTTAATTACCAATCAGCCATTTTTGTGGCGTCCTCAATTTGTGAGATGTTTAATGTGATCTTATTTGATATTCAAGCATGACGCATTTTAAAATAAAGGTTAGACATATTCATCTTGAGGTTTTTCCTCCTGATTGTGGGGAAAAGTATATTGAAAGAGGCCAAAAATGCAAAAGAAAGCAGTGGTTCACTGCGACTGTATAAATAGAGAAGTCAGCAATAACTGAGGCGGCGAAAAAGGAAAAGAAAATAACAACCTTCCTTGTTTAAAAGCGCCGCCAGCAAGAGGGCTAAAGGGGCCGCACAAATGTACGGGGTAGACTCTTTTAAGGTTTTATTAGACAAAGTTGCTTCGCACTTCGCTGAAAACGGTTTGTTCAGTCAAAATGCGAGATATTAGATTTACGTATGAGAGAACAGAGCATATCGAGCAAAGACAAGTCCACAATTAACGTTTATTATTAATTTTGTTACTGCATGGGCGATCTTTAAATAAATATTAGAAACCCGTCCAAAATAGATAGAAGAAATCAATTCTCAATCAATATCTCATTGTATTTCATGACAAAAAAAGAGAGTAATTGATGTTATGTCTTCCTCTTCTTATTCTCCTTCCTGTAAAGAGAACATGGAAAAGAAATAGAAATTTGGATTCCTCCTAATATTGCAATAGAGTTTTCGACTCTGTAAGTGCAATTACTTGTCAGCATTTAATGATTCGTTATTGATTAATATGAAAATTCGCAAAAAATTATTCTTTAAGGACACGGAAGTTTTTCCACATAAATAAAGACGACCTTGAATCACGAACAACAACAAAACGCCCTGGCTGTGTCCTTTACTGCCTTTCTCACTTCTGTTATTCTCCAACAGTAAAGAAAGGGATTCAGAGATGAATTCAGATAAACTAAAGTTTTCGTAAAGAGCCACAGAGCATGAACTGCTGATCCACTAAGTACTGTATGTCTCAATATCGACACAATTATAAAAGGGATGTAGCATGCCACTAAAGCCAACTGCACCCAAAATATGCTGGAAACTGTTTTCTGATATTGTTTGATGTTTAGTTGAACTCTCCCGTTTAATCTTTGTTTTGATGAACCTTTTGCTGTCCATGCACGTACTCTTCCCCTTCCTGTACTTTTTACTCCTGCTCCTTCTTCTGTGGCTATTCTTGTCCCCGTTATTGCGCCTGCTTCATCTTTTCCTACTCCTATATCTTCTCCTGCGTTTGACCGTCCTTCGCCAGGGTTGTTTTCTACTTCAGCCTGGTACCGCTGTAATCTAAGGTCGATCTTTACGTACCAAACACGGAAGTAACCAGAGATACCACAACGGCCACAAAAGCAACGATCCGCATAAAACAGCAATTATCCAGCATAAAAGTATAACAGTTTGAGTTCGCTTTAGTGTCACAACTTATCTGTATCTCAGCCTCAATAACAGAACAAGAAGTCTGTCAACACTAATGGCTGTTGATATCAGTACAGTCATTCCAAACAAAACATAGTTGGATATACAAACAACCTCTTCGACGTAATACGAAATATCTATGTCGGTGATACCAAGATCAATGTAAAGAAATAAAACAGTCACGAACAGAGGTTGTGAAAAAAGACCCACACAAATATCGGTAGCGGCTAGACATTCAAACAAGACCTTTGCAGCGGGATGCAGAGGACACTTTATAAGATGTTAATAGAAGCAGAGAACAGAAGGAGAGGACAATGTTGAAAGCGAGGAGAAATGCTACTACTCCAATTGGTAGTTGTGAAGATAACTGGTTTGTGAGGGTCGCCATTGGCGCTCACGTTCAGACTTGTGGCTCTGTCTTTCCCTCTTTTGGCAGCAAATGAACGTTTATTGGGCGATCCGTATTCGATATAAGAGTATTATTGTTTTGTTGAGAATTTTAGGAGTTTCTATTGGATAAAAAATTCCTCCTGTCGTCTGATTTTCCGATGACAAATGTCACAGCTATAATTAGACTTGTTTTTAACTCTTTCGTGTTTTATTCAAATTCTTCGAATTTTCATCATGTTTAGTGAGCAGGTGCCACATTTATTTAACAAACTAAAGGACTTAGAATCTGCGAGTTATTTCTCACCGATACTATGTAGAGCTTGCTCAACAAGTTAGCTTTTCTTTTCAGTTCCTGACCCATGCGTGTCTTTGTCCTTCTTAGCTACGCTTGTTTTGTTTTTAAGGTAACATATTTGTGGTTCCTTTATGATGAGCAAGTGCTTTTTAGATGAAAAAATTTGCATAATATACTGATGTTTAAGAACACTGAGGTCAATTCTCATAAAATAAAGGCATCCTTGAGCTACAAACAACACCAAAACGCTCTGATTGTCTTCTTTACTGCAACTCTCACTTCTCTGAACTTCCAGCAGTAAAGAAGAGATTCAAATTTAATTTAATGATATCAACTGAGTTGATAAAGTAAACTGGCTACCATATGCCAGTTCCCTATTATTCGTAACAGAAAAATTAATTACTTTGCCGCGAGTGTGTTCCCTAAATTCAGAACTCATTAGCCAGAGCCAATTTGCCGGCACGTCAAAATATGTTAGTAAGTAGTGGTAATCTTTAACTTGGCGAAAAACATAAGCGCAAGGCTGAAAAGTATTCGTGAAAATCCAAGTTCGATATCACTTTTTCCTCTGAATGAATTCGATTAGGAACTGAAGAGAAAACACAACTTTAAAATTAATTAAATTTGCTTTGAAAGGAGTAGGCTGTAGCGTGCGGAAAAACAGTTTTACCACCGCCAATAGCCAGCTGAAAAGAAACAATTACCTCCATGCTTCTTTTGAAGTAAAAATGAAAAAATAAGCCACAAGAAATATTGGAAAATCACCATAGGAAAAGAAAACAAAATGATATCGACCGAAAACACTTCAACTGTGTTTTTCTTGAATATAGAAAACCCCCCTTCTGCAGTTGACAGTCTTAAATGGCTAGAGAGATTTAAATATCACCACCTGCTCATTTCGGAAACTAGATTCGTTCTTTGGATGTTGTGTGGTCTTCAAGAGGAGAGCTCTCAACGCCTTTAGCAATGAGAGTGGTAACTGCTATAAAATAACATGGAAAACCTGACGGAAAATACAAACCAAACAAGAATCGATCAATTTCGTTGCTTCACGGGCGTATGTGATCGAAGTCTTATTATGTTTGTTTCGTCATTGATCTCATAATTTTCATTGAAGCCATTGTGGGAAATGGTCTCATTCTTTTCCCTCTCTGCAAGATTCTTCCCTTCATCAACCATCAAAATGTTTGTTCAGTAATCTTGCATACACTGATATCACCGTTGGACTCAGTTTCCAGCCGTTTCATCTTGCTTACGCAATTTCCCAAGAACACTCTGCAAATTGTTACCATAGCTCGCTCATCAACCGAACCTTGGGCGTCATTTTCTGTGGCATGTCTGTCCTCACAGTGAATGCAATAAATATATGCAGACTTTTAGCTGTTTCACTTGGGCTAATATATGGACAAGTAGTAACTCTGTGGCGAGTAAGAGTAACTTTAGTCCTTTGTTGGCTTGTTTACATTACAAGAGGAATAACAAACCATTCCATCCTTTCTATTTATTTGATAATCAGTAACATGGGTGTAACTTTTTCGATGATGACTTCTACTTTCTGCTACATAGCAATTTACATAAAACTCCGCCGTCAACAAGCTCAACTCCAAGGTTAAACTATCATTCCCAAATTGTGTGATACACATACATTTTTCAAAGATAAAAACATAGCAGAATGACGTGCTCATTGTTGAGTTGAATTAACAACTGAAAGATGGAAACTTAAAAGCCGCGCTTCAAAAGATTGCAATATCACTGTCATCATCCGAATCATCGTCGCCAGATATCGTGATTTCAATTTCGTCGTCATCATCATCATCCTCATCCTCATCATCATCATTCTCATCATCATCGTCATCGACATCGTCATCTTCCTCGCCACCTTCGTCGGATTCCTAAGAGAAAAAAGGCATTGAGTCGTTATTTTGTTGACCTACATCAAACACGTGTTGCAATAAGTGACGTGATTTAAAGTTCATCTCTGCTTTAGTGCCAGGGGGGCGCTATAGTCCACAACCTAACAAAGTGCAGGATTTTGTATGCAAATAAGGCACGAACGCTCGTCCTCGTCATCAGCCCTACGCAGCCGCCCGACTTCGTATACCCAGCAAACGCTTTCGTCGGTGCTCGCCTGATTCTAAAAAAGAACATTACGGGATTTATGATATGAAATAATTCATGTGAACTGTTATAACATGATGACTAGATCCTTGGGGTGATATTTTGCAACTTATG
>NC_142674.1:16968658-17031158 GCF_964200805.1 Pocillopora damicornis
GAAACAAAAAGAAAATATTTATTAATATTAAGGAAACTGAGCTGGCTTGTGCAGGGCAAACCTACCTGGAGTACTTCCTTCCTGGCACCCCCCTCCTCACCCCTTCCCCCCCCCCCCGACATAAAAGAAGAAAAACAAATGATAATAATAAGCAAAAATACTGAAGTGCTTGAGGAAGGACACTTCTCTATCCATGTTATTGTGACCACCTAGATATGCTATCAAATCCCCCTTGTTCAAAATTGAAAGCTAACCTTGTTTCCCTTAAACTCCCAGAAGTGATCAACATGTAACTTCTCTCTATAATGTACATACGTAATTCACTAAACAGCTATTGAGAATACACAAACTTATCAAGCAGAGGTTGTTATCTTGATCTAAATACCAAATTCTCATAACTAATTTACATGGAAAGATGTAGCAACTATAGCCGAGAATTAACATTCTGATTTTGGGAGTCAAAGGGTCACAAAAAAACATAAAGCACAGCTTTCCAACATTTTTCACAAGAGTGGAATTTTGAGGCAAAAAAAAAAAAAAACTTGACCTCTCAAAGACCCTATTTGCACTTACTGGTATCTAGTGTTTATTCCATTAAAAGCTTCAAGGACCTCATCCAAAAGATCTCACTTTTGTGGAACTTATTCATCACATTATCCCTGCAGTGCTTTCAATAAGATTTGAAGAAGGTGGCTGCCTTGGTAAGGCACCTGCCAGAGAATTTCCCTCTTGTAATCCCATTACTTCCATTCAGAATAAACTGGCTTAAAACAGAGTTTTTGGTGCCAAACTTTCACAGATGATCATTTAATATTTTTGTTCTTGATAAAAATTGTTTAACTGATCATTTTATTCCAGATCAAAATTTTCCATTCCCTGTTACTCACAATGTTACTGTTTTTGCTCTTGTTCCTGTTTGTCTTTGCCTTCAGGATAATTCTGTTTAACAGGTCTGTCACAAGAGACTATGTAAGGTCTGACAAGTCCTTTAAAATTTGCAGCTGCCACAGCATACAGGGAACCTAAACATGTGAAAGTTAACATTTAATCCTCAGCCTATGGTTTAAAAAAGGTGTTCCAAACAAAAATGCCATGAGTGACATTAGACAATTCCTGAGAAGTGTAAACCCAACTATACACTCTGACTTTTGGAAAACAAATGCTGTTAAACACAAAGCTAAGGTGTAATATTTTAAAAACCCCTTTTCACCCTAACATCAGTATGCATATTCTCCATACTGTTCTATATACATTTCTTTAGTTGTTGACTTGGAGAATTTATTTAACAAGATGTCAAAAGCTTCTTTATTTGGTGATCATTTCCTTTGTTCTCATAGCCTTTATGTTTGATTCAGGGGAGATATTGTAAGGAGAAATTAGATGCTGGTCACTCTTTAAAGTTGCTATACTGACTTACCAAGGTAGAGTTTTCTTCTCTGAATTCTGCAGCAATATCCTGGCTCTCCATGGCAAATGCTAAAAGACCTGTTAATAAAATAATTATCAAAGTTTCTATTACTTGATACTTGAAATTAAAAACAAATTAAATATGCAACTGCAGCAATACACATTAAAAATGAACAAAAAGGAATATTAGAATCCTCAATGAAACCATTACTATCTATATCTTAACCTTGTACACTACCTTGGATCACCTAACTAAAACACCCTTCTACTTACACCCAGTTAATAAACATGTACACAAAATTGAGTTAATTCAGAAGCTGAAGCTGTACAAGAATTAGATAAATCTAATTTTCCCCAAGAGGCCACTTGATGCAAATATTTTGTCAACTAAATTTTCTTTTTTCTCTTTTTCAGGTATGGTGACCAAAATGTTCAAAGCCTGAAGTACTGTGTAAAGTTAGACCAGTAAACTATGCTATAAATACCTGTAGCATATGATCTTAGGGGTTCCAAGGCTTCTCTGGCCCACTTGCATAATTGATTAAGCATTGCTTCCTACATGTACATGATTGACATCAAATTTGTTGATAGGAAATAAGTAGAGAAAGATATTTATTGTCTCATCACAAGTGTGGGACAAGAAAAGAATTCTGATTCCCCATGAGGAATTGAACCTCAGACCTTCAGATTCCGCACTCCAATGCTCTACCACTGAGCCAGAGAGACTCCACAGTGAGTGAGGTCTATTACAAAGTTCATATCACATGCATCCTGCAAAGTGTCCTGCATAGCATCATGTTTATAAATAGAATGAGAGATGGTAAGTTTTGAACTCAGTAAAGAAATAAAGATGTTTTTCATCTTGTCACTTGTGAAGGACAAAGAAAAAATTCTGAGTCATATTCTGTTTACAAACATGATGCAAACAGCATTGCTGATCCTAGCAGTATGCAGGACTGACAAGTGTCACTGAACTTTGTAATAAACCTCACTCACCGTAAAGTCTCTGTGGCTCACTGATAGAGCATCAGACCCCAGAATCCCAAGATCTAAGGTTTGATTCAACATGGGGACTCAGATCAGAATTTTTTCTTTGTTGTGACAAGACAAAAAACATCTTTCTCTATTTCTTTACCAAGCTCAAAACTTACCATCTCTCTTACTCTATTAAAGAAATATGTATTTATCAATTAAGGAAAAATGAAAGTGAATCTGAAAAGTTTGCATTTTTTTTTTAAGTTTTTGCAACTTTTTCATGAATTTTTCATAAATTCATAACTAAAAGAAATTCGTTTTTTTTTAATCCATAATTTGATGAAGTAGAAATTGTGCGAGTTAATATTAAGTATTTAATTTTTTTCTAAAAAGGAAGGGAGTGCCATGCCACAGAAACTGAACACAATTTCTGGACTTTAACATGGAACTCAAGCTGACAAAAAAATGTCACATCTTAAGATTATTAACACTTTAACTCCCACAAGTGATTAACATGTAACTTCTCCCTATAATATTCATACATTATCCAGCAAAAAGGTAATGAGAATAGTCAGACTTATCAGGTAGAAGTTGTCATCTTGATCTAATATCTTGTAAATATGTAAGAAAATAAAAAAATAAAAGTGTGAAAAGTGTGAAACACCAAATTCTCATAACGAATTTACAAGGAAATGTGTAGCAGCTAGAGGAGAGAATTTAAATCAGATCTTGGGAGTTGAAGGATTTAGAATACCTTGCTAAACTTACCATATCCTGAAAAACTGCAGCACTTTCCAGCCCAGGCATGGCGTTTAACAACACTCTGGCTGTAGTGCAGTTCAGATCAAACTGTTCCACAGTGCTCATGATGTAGGAGTTCATTAGTTTGTCCATAAATTCATCATTTCTGAACAGTGCCTTTCCATGCTATGTTTCATTCGTTCTGAGAGGGGAAAAGAATTTTTTTTTTCGTGTGTAATTACAGCCACATGCCAATCCAACAACAGTTTTATCGCAAACAGGGTAAAATTTCCGCACCGCCCCACCCTACATTATGCATTCAGTTCTTGGACAGAGAAAACAATGACAAAAACAACGACAAAAACAACGACAAAAACAACACATTACCATTGGGGAAACAGATTTGTTTTACGATAGTAGGGGGCTGTGCGGAAATTTTACCAAAAATACTACTACTATTACACTTCACCAACCTTTGCAGTGTTTTAACGGGTGATACATTATCCTGATCTTCCTTCCGCCAAGTATCCAAAGGATCACTGAGTTCAGAGGTGCTATCCAATGCAGCCGTGGCCAAAACAAATAGACAGTTTACCACAACGAATCTACAACGTGGAGAGTTTCGAAGATTGAAAAGCCCGCCATTTTTGATCCGAAAGATATAATGATACACGATTACATGGTCTTCCTCTTCGAAAGTGATCTCGCTTTTCTCGGCATAATTACTCTGATATTACTGCAAGTGATTTTGTTGACTGTATCAAGGTCAGATGTAATTCCCGTGTGTAAACTATATTTACGATGATTAGCCACATGGCGAGTTCCAACACAAGACGCGCTAAGTCCCAGGCTATTATCAAATTTCGCGAGGAATGCCTAGTTGTTATTGACCTCTAACCAGTCTTTTTTATCTTGCAACTCGGTCGGCTGTGATCTTCTTTGGAATGGTTCACCTTTAACGACCAAAAATAATCATGACAAATTAATGACATCCGTTTTATTTTGCCCTCCTTAATTTTTGATTCTAGTTTGATAAATTTTTTGAAGTGCTTAAGAGGAAATCAGAGTACCACAACTGAAGTTCAGAAAGGTGCACGCAAGTTACTTAGACAGTTACAACTTCCTTTATGATTTTACATTTTCTTCTTTGAAGACTCATCACCAGATGATTACCCGGACAAGTTTTCTGTGTAAGGTATGGAGTAGCATGGAGATCTGGTTTTCATACAATGTTTACCCCAATTGTCGTTTCTGAATTTTACAGGAAATCTGTTACTTTTTGGTCCATCATTTTCTGTCATTTGTCCTGACTTTCTCCGATACTTTTCTTCTGAATTTTTCAAACTGTTCATTAACAGAACAGACTTGCAAAAAATGTTCCCCGGCATCTGAAAATATTGACCGATCGGCTTGACAAGTTTTAAACCATCTTTTGGATTCTGCTATATTTACTCCCCTGGTCTGGGAACTAAATGATCTATACGTAGGATATTAAAACGGTTTTCAAATGGGGTCCGCCAAAACAAAGAAAAATACTCATTACCAGCCACAAAATCTACAAGTAGTTAATCATACAAGTAAACAGACAATCACGCAATCGAGCAATCAGAATTATGGACAATTCCATGCCGTTAAACGTGGAAGTCGTTATTGGTATTTTACTTGGTTCTCAGGGCAAGTTTTGTTTGCCGATCGCACTGCAAATCAGTGCAAAACCAAATCTATAATTCCAACCAAATTTTTGCTTTCTCCACTGTTTTCCTTTCTACTGGTAATAGGTTGGATCAACAGCTAAAGAACCTTGAGGGCGGCCAACCCCGATGGTCTCCTGACAGCAGCATGTATATTGCATACCTCCGCGATTTGCGAGACAAGCGTCGAGAAGACTTGCTATTATCCATGCATATCAAGTGCTCAGAAAGGTAGTTTCTCTCACAGCTAATGAAAAAATATGCAGGTATTGCATTGATATGTTCCAGTGCTAACAGTCGTAGGTAAGACGCCCGATTAGAGCTAACCAACATATCGTAATGAAATGATTGTAGTATAGGCTTTCTACAATATCACTTTGACTTATGCTGTGTTAATTCTTTAGATGGACAAGTCATCGCAAAACGGCTTTGTGCCCAAATTACGATTACCATTAAACGGCTGGTCAAGGAGTACACAGGACAAAACTTTGACACAGTGGGTTGTAAATACCCCTTACAATTACGGTTGAAGACGCGTTAAGCATCGACAGTCCACTGTGGAATGTACTAAACGATGATATCCAACAGCAATCTGCTGTTCCCTATTGTTCAAAGAGACAACTCATTGATTTGGCTCACACACTCAAAAGATGCTTAGAGGAAATAGCCAGCACCAAAGAGGAAATGGCTCGGATGTTCAGTCATTTCGAGGGAAAGTTGAAGGTATTGGACACCTAGATGTACTTCCTTCTCGCGTTACTCTTCGCTAAATATTCGCCTTTTTACTTATGTCTTTTCTTGTTCTCTTTCGCGTTCCTTTCACCGCATTCTGCATATTTTCGTGTCCTCTCTAACTTTCTTGCGCGTTTTTCTCGACTTACTTTACGTAATTACTTCTTGTTTTTTTTTTTTGGTCGCTCAGTCTCTTTCTTTTCGTCCTATTTTCACTCTAAACCCTCTCTCCACAAACTTGAATCATAACAATTTCCTCTCGTTGACAAAGCTTTAGCTCTGCCGGTATTGTTGCTTTGCGAGTTGATCAGAAAATGCAAAATACTGAGAATTACTGTTCAACTTCAACCTCACCAGTTTGATTTCGCGCTCAAAACGCGGGTTGCAAATTATTTGCTTACGCGGCCTCACATCTATCAGCCCACGTGAAGCCCTCGTGCAATGCCTAGTCGTGTGCCCGCGGTACGCTACACTGAAGCTCGACACTCGAGTATGCACACTTCATTGTCATTTGCCGGTGTTTCCTGGCGCACACCTCGATGAGCGAGGTCTATTACGAAGTTCTATCCACAAATATTACCCTATCGACATTGCTAATCCTCACAGTATGCAGGACGCGTATCATATGAACTTCGTAAGAGACTTCACTCACCATGGAGTCTCTGTGGCTCAGTCGTAGAGCATTGGAGAGCAGAATCCGAAGGTCTGAGGTTCGATTCCGCATGGGGACTCAGAAGTTTTCCTTGTCCCACGCTCGTCACAAGACCAAAATCAAAACTCACTTCGTAAGAGACTTCGCTCACCATGGAGTCTGTGTGACTCAGTGGTAGAGCATCGGAGAGCGGAATCCGAAGGTCTGAGGTTCGATTCCTCATGGGGACTCAGAAGTTTTCTTTGTCCCACGCTCGTCACAAGACTAAAATCATCTTCATTTCTTAACCGAGCTCAAAACTTACCATCTCTCTTATTTCTCCCTAACTGCTTGTTTATGAAATTGCAACTCTTCGTAAGCGCTTATATGAATGCATTATGAATTCACTCGAAAAATTATTGTAAATACATTACATATAAGTATGCATGCATTGGGAGCCCTGAACGAAACAAATCTACATATATATGTATATATGTTGTTCGCCCGTCGGGAGGTCCGTATTGGGAAAAACTGTGCCCTCCGCCTTGAGTACTCAAGAAAAAGGGCACAGTTTTTCCCAATACAGACCGACCTTAGGCTGGTGAATAACATTTTAAATTTTACTGCATAAATGATTCCTTACATACATTCACAAAGTGTTCTGGAACATACCAAAAGCTTACAAAGAATTATTTTAGTAGTATTACGTAATAACTGCGTCACTTGATGTCAGCATGAACTAGCAGTCTGGGGATTTCTAGAAGCTTATATTTACAACAACAATTACTCATAACAATAGATTCTTGCCGAACGAAGTGGAAAGTCGCTAAATATAAATATTCCTTTGGCGATGACAAAAACCGAAAAAAGGAAGAAGGTGCCGTTAACTTTGCATAAAGATGCATTTCTGAATCCAAAAAATCATTCTCTTTAAATGTTGACGACCTCACCTCGAATCGAGCTAGTAAGAGGGCAAGAAAATTAGAAGCTTGCAACCATCTGGAGAATTCAATTGACTTCTGAATAAACGGGTTCCTATAATTAGAAATTTATTATCACTTGGTTCCGTAATGATACTCAATTCAACCCGTTCGAAAATTCAGATCGAGAGTAATTGAGGCATCTTAGGTTTATTATGAAATTTTTTTATAAGACTGCTAGGCATGAAACGTTCAAGGCGTTTCAAATGAGCAAACACCTTTGACGGTGAATAATTCTGAGCAGAAACTCTCCGTAAAAACATAGATAGTTATCAGATAGGTAAACACTGTTCTGTTGGGATAGAAAAGTCGAGAGTAACAATAACAATCGCAGTAATGATGATGATGATACATGTAAATAATAAAAATACTTATAACCATACTAATAAAATGATTAATGATAATCAATAGATGGGTAAATTTCGTGTAGCTTTAATGTTTTCGAATACCGTTGCTGATCGGCAAATTAGCATCATATTCTTCCTGTTGATCAAAGATGACATTACCATTCTTTTGAGTCAGTCAATCATGTGAGAGATCCGGAGACAGAGTGCATGTTTAGGAGCCTTTCCTTCTTCGAAAGACCCCGGGAGAAGGGGGAGAACGAAAAATGAAAAACAGACTTCGGTGAAGTTTCTTTCTTTAATTTGCATTACTTCATCGATGTCATTTGACTTGCGTTATTTTTTCCCTAAAGTTATCTTTTACATTATTCCATATGTTCGAGCCTTTCTACTGATCCATTGTTTCTTCAACTGAGTATTTTATATCTTTGCAAGATGTTCCGTAAACCATAAAAAAATCGACATGCGTCACTCGGTGGGCGTTTAGATTAAATCTATTGCCAAGAGATATTGTTTTTCTTATCTTTTCATTATTATTATTCCTTTTAAAAATTGTTCTCAGAGGAAGTGTGATTGGTTAGCCTTTCACTCCCAGTGGTGATCACTATGAATCTTCTTCCTATGATATCCATACATTATTCAGCAGACAGGTAATGAGAATATTCAAACTTATCAGGTAGAGGTTGTTATCTTGATCTAACATCAAATTCTTGTATCCAATTAAAAAGGAAATGTGTAGCACAAAGAGGGGAGAATTAACAGTCAGATATTGAAAGTTAAAAATCTAACCTCCCCCCAGCCCACCCCTGTTTGCCTATTATCTTTCCTAAGAGTAAGCAGCCAACATATTACATCCGCACGCTCACGCGATTCTCTTCTTGAAAAAAAAAATAGAAACGAAGGAAGCATTTTTGTCTTAAAACACAGTACATCAAAAGAAAACAGAAACAACGAAAAAATAAAGAAAAAATTAAATAACAAAAATTTTGAAATTCTGTGGTGCCCCTTTTTGTCGCCAAGAGATGGAAACAAACAGTGCCTTAGTATGCATATTTGTAGGAGACTATATATGTTGGACATTGTTCTTCTCGGCGCCTGTGGGTGAAGTGAACGTTTTATCTATTTTGGTTTATTTGCAATGTGGGCGTTAAAATTTAATTTTTTTGTTGGCCGCTTGATCGCAAATAAACGCTTGCCAATTACTGATAACTGTCTAAAAAATGAACAGAAACGCTATAGAAAAAGCAAGACGAATCAATATACACTTGAAAAACAAAACAAGACCAAACTAAAACGACAAACAAAAACAAAAAACAAACGAAGAAAGACAAAGAGAAAGGAAATTAGAAACTGTTGGAAATGGGAAAATTGCTTGACAGCTGACGGTTGAAACAGTCTAATGACGCCACTAAACTTTATTTGTCACCAAATGGCTTCAAGCTTCAAGGATCTCTCACTTGATTGGCTGATTAAAAACAATGATGATGTCATGATTCTAATCTTTGATCAACAAGAAGAATATTATGCTAGTCAGCAACGGTATTCGAAAACATTAAAGCTACATGAGAATTTACCCATCTATAGATTACCATTAATCATTTTATTAGTATGGTTATTAGTATTTTTATTATTTACATGTATCATCATCGTCATTATTGCCATTGTTATTGTTATTCTCGCCTTTTCTATCCCAACAGAACAGTGTTTACCTATCTGATAACTATCTATCTTTTACGGAGGGTTTCTCCTTAGAATTATTCGCGTCAAAGGTGTTTGCTCATTTAAAACGCCTTGAACGTTTTATTCTTAACAGTGTTACCATAAGCCATACCATAACCATAAGATGCCTCAGTTACTCTCGATCTGAATTTTCCAACGTGTTGGATTGACTATCATTACGGAACCAAGTGATAATAAAATTATATTTATAGAAACCCGTTTATTCAGAAGTTAATTGCATTCTCCAGATGGTTGCAAGCTTATAATTTTCTTGCCCTCTTACTTGCTCTATTCGAGGTGAGGTCATCAACATTTAAAGAGAATTGGATTCTGAAATACATCTTTATGCAAAGTTAACGTCACCGTCTTCCTTTTTTGGTTTTTGCTATCACGGAAGGAATATTTATATTCAGCGACTTTCGACTTTGTTCGGCAGGAATCTATTCATTCTCAGAGAGACACCCTAGAGAAAGGTAATTTTTTTAGGCTATTTTTGTCCCGTGTGAAACATTGAAAACATGGTTATTCTAAATATTATGTAATTCAGTTGTTACCTGCTGATGATGTGCCGTGTATAATTGATCATCGCCGATGATCATCATCTCTATTATTTCGACTCGGTTGTTAAATAATTATTTTAAAGCTGATGGTTTTTAGTACCATACAAGTACTGATTCTAATTCTGATCGGGGCGACTTCGACGGACATAAGAGTGTTGTTGTGTTAATACCATTATCTCGGTATATTTAGCATTTTGAGCCAATTTTTTTTAGAGTACTTTGCTTCTGTATGCTTTATCTCTGATAAAGTGCTTGTTAAATAAGCGTTGCTTTTATAGTTTTAGATCTAAGTGGTCGTTATAGCTGAATTATATTCGCACATTTACCTGTTTTCCTCTTGACAAAAAAAGGAAAAGCTGCTGAAATATTTTGTCTTAAAATAGTACACTGAATAGGAAGAAAACAAGACAACATTGGAGGGAAAAAAAATCCGTGGGAGAGATCATGCAATTTTGAGGTAATCCACTTATTTTTATCAACGGACGGGAAACGAGTAACTATCTATTTTCTCGGGGGGTTTCTCTCTAAGACGCCTTGCATCGAAGGTAATTGCTTATTTGAAACGCGTTGAACTTTTGATGCTTAACAATGCTCTATCAAATTTCATATCAAGAAGTCTCAGTTTATGTCGAATTCAGTTTCTTTTACCTTGTTGGAACCAGTATCTGTAAGGAGCAGATTGGTGATAAAATTCTCGTTAAGCTTGCCTATTTAGAGGTCACTTCAAGTGGCTTCAGGAATGCTGTGACGAACAAGTAACAGAGGTAATCAAAATGTATTTATGAATAATGAAATTTCTATTCTTTAGTTTTCTCAGTTTGATACGCACTCCAATTTCTTAATTGATTATGTTTTACTTTTTCAGATTGTACAAGTGTTTTGAGGCAGATCACTGCCAAGTGCAAGAAAGGTAAAGTGTTCCTTTTTTGGCTCCCTTACAAGTTTATTAGAAATGCCACAATATTATTATACAGGTGTAAGTGATCAGAAATTACAAGACAACAAAATAAAATACCAAAAAATAAATAAATAAATAAAAAGAACAGTCATATTTTTATTATAAGACAGACATATTCAACACGATAACTCTCATGGACGTTTTCATAATCACTTTGCCCATTTCATGCTAGCAGCCGGCGCTTTTACAGTACCATCTCTTTTTTTCTATATCTCAATGCCACTCAAAGCACAGTAGAGCAATTAATAACAAAAGCCCATACGAGAAGGAAATATGCGTATTTATGCGAGTATGTCGACGTATGTCGCTTGATACGTGCGCATGGTACTTCTATACAGTGTCCCCTTATCTTTGAGCTGCACTGTGTATATCAGAACATTTCATTGTTGCTAATGTCAACATAAAATCTTCATTTCAAGTTCTAATGGTGAAATATCAAATTGCACAACAAGTTTTCAAACGCAATTTCGATCGTTTCCCAATAGCTTATGACCATATTAGCATCATTATCATCATTATAATTACTACTTTGGCATTTTTTTTTGGTATCTATTTTTTCCTCCATTTCAACAGATTAGAGTTTAATGAATAATTACAAGTAAGATAAGAGGATGGAGAAGGGCATAATATAGCGAGCTAATTAGTTGTCCTTTACCTTAAATAACATTTTTTCGTACAGTAAAAAGAAGCGATACAATAATATAAGATATAAGATACAAATATAAGATACAAATGTAATTACTACAACAACAACAATTTCTCACAAAAATGGAATTACAATGAAATAAGAAAAATGATTATAACGAACAGGCAAAATAAACATAGTTGTATTATTTTGGAGGAACCGTTAGGTTTTCGAGCTAGCCCTCTATGAATTATTATCACTATTGCTATCATTGTTATTATTTATATGATTATTTGTTACCTTTGAATTATTGGTTGAAAGTCAGTTAGTCACTGTGCTGTATCAGTAGCTATATCAGTAGCCGCATGCAGTCTCAGACTGCCTATCGTTCCTTTTTTATCGGTGGGAGAACTTAACTAAGCAGCACAACAATCGGCGAATTGCTTATTTTCCTACCAAAAAAGGAATGATTTGAGTACATCCGATTTTGATTATTTTTTACCTTTTTTTGTTTCCACAAAGATTGTCATGAATCCCCTGGTTGTTCTACTGCTCATGCTGGTAGCTGTCCCCTGCACATCTGCAAGTATGTTGCTACTGCCATTTTGTAATGTTTAACTTCTAGTCAACTGAGTGATTCCCTATGAAACCCTATAACCAAAAGAAGTTTAGCTTGATAGACGCATTACAAGTTCCAACCCTATTCTGAACAGGCTTTTATGTATCTGAAGGAGACTTTGGAGGACTTAACCCGCTACTCCAAATTTTGACAGAAATGATACACTAAGCACTTGTAACAACCGGTCTAAACCATTAACATCTCATGCTGGCGTTACATTTAAAAAAATAATGAGAAAAGCTTTAAATCTCAGATAAGAAGCTCGCCGTAATTAAGGCGTGTCTTACTGGTATTTGCGACATTTCATCGAAAACTCGCCATCTTGAAACTTTTCCTTGAATCGGACAATATATATTTTTTTTTTTATGATGGTAATAATAACAATATGGTTAAAATAAATCTCATCACATACAGTCGAGTCAGTGAACTTCCGAATTGTGTATGATGTAGGCAATTTGTACTCCAATCGTTTCGTGAGTGTTTTAGTAAATTGGAAGGCTTTATCTCTCATCGAGGACAAAGGGAAACTAACCTCAGGAGTTTGTTGCTATCAAGAAATTATATCCGGCTACGTTCGGGACGGAGTCAGACCTTCTTAGGCGCCTTCTGGTGAGAAAATTCGCACGGGCTGTTTTTAAGTAAACTTTCAGAAACTATGAATCGACGAAAATATTATTAAATACAGAATTCGATAGAATCATAGCGATAAACTGAAAAATTGTAAAGTGGAAGTTGACGGTTATCAAACTTTTTCTTTGAGGAAAAGTCACTGCAAAATGTCAATCACAAAAGATCAATCACTAAAAGTAAGTTGCTCAAGTCGTGAAGTAGCCCTTAATATTCATGATATATTTTTGGTAAGAAATGTACAAGAAGTGTCAACGTTTTGTCTCGGTTCATGTGTTTCTTTTAATCATCTGCTAGTAACTTGTCGAGGCGGTCAGATTGCTTGTGCAAATCAACAAAAGTGTATCTACACTTCTTCCCGCTGCGATGGGTACAATGACTGTAGTGATGAATCAGACGAACAATGCAGTAAGTAGTGTGGTTGATAAGTAACTTTTTTCTGTACATCTTCTCATTCTTTATATGGGCTTAGCGTAAAAATGCCGCTATTCTCAAAAAGCAAGTTTTAAATTGGAAGGCTAACTCTCTTTTCAAAAATATAGAAAAAAAGCTATATTTTTCAAGAACCCCTCATTTGCAAGAACACCTCCAAGACAGCGATATAAAGCTGTGACGTAAATCATATGCAGAGGTAGTTTTACAAAACTGAACTGGCTATTAGTTGAATGCCATCACATTGGGCCATCTTTAGATTAAGAACTTTAATGACATGAAGACGGTTCTTGTGATGGCCAAAGTCCCTTCAAAATCGAATGAAATAAACTGCAACTAGTTGAATGAGATAGCGGCGATTTCATATACGAGATGAACTCCTTTTGTATCTTACCGTTCGACAAAGTCAAATGCATTAATTGGGAGACCAGAAATGATGATTTGTACTTTGCAACGTAAAATGCTCTATATGATAAATTTTTAAAGCAACCATTATTACGCATGCATGCAGTGAATGAACACTTCGGGATTTCTCGAGTATATTGAGTTCCCCAAGCGTTAGCATATTAATTTGAAAAAAGCTTTTCTAGAAATATAGTCATACACCCATCGGCATTGCCTTAATTGACTGTACTAATTGACCGCACGTATCAAGAAATGGTCCATTGTTCCGGGTCAACTTTTCCATTAAGCATCAATCAAAAGACCTGAGTAATTGGTAGTCCTGATGGACTTTGGCCGAAGGGAGGCGGAAAAGCTCGTAACTGATCGAAAAAAATTATCGGAGTGACAATTTTGTTGCACTGGGGGAGTGGGTAGTGTAAATATGCAGTGGTAAAATCAATCTCCATCGGTGTACCCAAGGGTAGACTTGACCCTCATTTAGCGCATCGAGCCAAAGGTTCGCAAATTAAAAAATAATTAAAGTTATCCGTATTGCAGTGACTCATTTAAATCACCTCTCTCTATATGTAAGTCAAGTCGCCTGGTAAAATGTCACCAGTGCGCCATAACCAAAATTTCATAGAGCTTAACGGTATTGTAATGTTACTAATAGACCAACTGAGTAACTTTTGCTTTTCTTTCATATTTTACCTGCGCCAATTAGCTGGCCGTAAGTATCATAAATCTAAATCTATCTTTGTGTCGTTTCCTTGTAATATTGCTCGGATAACCGCATTGAAGGAATGGCATATTTTGTACACGTCGCTTGTATTTATTTGATTTACATGTAACTATTAATAGAAAATCTAAGATTGAGGATCTTTGAAGTATTAAAAAATGATTTCAGGAGGTGGATTGAAATGACAAAAACGGAACAAAAACCAAAGTTAGCTGGTCACCTCCTGCTTGATAGTCAGGCTTATGAGATATGGAGGAGAGAAACTGATCAAATATGTTCATCGATTTCCATATATATTTACAAAGCCTTTCTGTCAAGACAGCTGAAATTCATGGATATTCATGTTATCAAAAAAAGGATAAAGTCGAGTCCTCGTCTCTTTCTTTTTTCAAAATTAGTCTAAAAATCAAAAGAAGAAAAAATGACACAGAGAGACCAAGGGTCAGCGGCAACTTTCTCCTTTCTGTAGACGACAGGGATGAAAATTTAGAAAGGGAATCTGTGGTAGCAAGAGCTTGCGAGTTGCTTATTGGTCTGCTTATCGGTTCAAACATATTTAGCAGGGGAGAATTTTGAGGCAAAGGCATAACCTTGGAGATAAAAATTACTGTCCTATAGTTTTTGACTTCAGAGCTAAGAAGTATTTCTAAATTGTTAGGATTATTTTAGGTTTTGTTTGCTCTTTTCCTTTTCTTAAATACACAGGCTCAATATTTTGTCTTTGAATTTAAGTTGTTTTTATTATCATACAGGAAAGTGTGCAAACTACGAGTTCACTTGTCTTAATGGAAATTGTCTTAGTAAATGGAGACGTTGCCTTGGCGGAGATGACTGTGGTGATGGTTCAGATGAACAGCAGTGTCGTAAGTTTGTTATCACTGTCACCGTTGTCCAAGTAGTGCAGTCGCCTTTCCTATGGGCTGATGGCTAACTATTCAAGTTGTGCTGTAGTAATCAGGTCGAGATACAAACAAATATTGGGAGCTTTCTCTCCTCCTTCTCCCGTTTTCAATGAATCGAATAATTAATAACTTTAACTATAATATGGACTGAGTAGGCAAAATTAAGCTTGTTCTTATTGTTGTTACTATCGACAATTTAGTATGTTTTCCTTCAGTTTCCATTTCATTTTTATTGTTTATTTAGTTGTTTGTTGTTGCTATTTTTTTTCTTTCAACTGCAAATGCAATAAACAAATCTTGGTTACTACATAATTTGGGATTGTTTTCTTCTCTCAATGTACGAAACATTTTCATGGAAATATTAGCTCAAAGTAAGTAATCTTTTGGATATTTTATTAATTTCTTAACTTTTAAGTGCAAAACAATGTGTTCGCTTATTTAATCACTTACTTATTCTATGTCATTTATAATTTTCTGTAATTATTTCAGTGCAATGGTAATCACACTTTTGTCAAAGAGAAGTGTAGCAGCTACCTGTTTGAAGCATTCATGCTTGCGGGCAAGAAATTTTTTAGAAAGTTTTTTTTTTAAAATCGAAACTTACTGCTGACAGTCACTAGTATACAACACATTTACTGAAAATAATTCAATGTGTTTTTATGTTTTCACATTAAGTTTTGAAATGAAGATAGTTTGACGTCTTTCACGTTTCCATCATGATGGCGAGGCCCCCTGTTTTTGTATAAAATGGATTTGTTTTATTTGCCCTGGCGAGTAGGATAACAATATGCTCACAGGTCACCAAGTTTTTGCAACACGACTTACAATAGCTCTTCCTTTTCAGGAGGAGAATGAAATATAAAACAGTGCGCACCTTTGCTGTCAGGGCGTTGATATTGATCTTTAGGGAATTTTTAAAAAGCATAGGGGAGGATTAACTCAGCTGTATCATTCACTATGATAATAAAGACTGCATGTCCAAAAGAAAAGCATTTAAATATTTTGATTAAATTTCTGGCACTGTATAGGAAATATGTCATTACTCTTCCCACTTTTCTATGCTTTGTTAACACGGGAATGTGATAGCCGGTCCGGCGATTTTCTTTTCTTTCCTTTCTCTATGTTTTTCACGGACTGCACTTCGGAAACATTAGGAAGTAAGTGCTACTTCAATTTCTTAATGTAGATGTTACTCCTAACCTGTCACATGACCAAAAAACTGCTAACCAATCCCATTCTGTACCCTTTCTACCAGCTGAAAACTAATAATAACAAAAGAAAAGATCAGAAGGCGTTGTACTTCATTCAGAAGTCGAGATTTGCGTTTCGGCCTGTAAAATAACCCATGTTTCAAGGTCACACACTGAATCCTAAACCTTAACGAATAATTTTACTTTAGCCTCCCTTCAGGACTCACTTAATTTTGCTTTTGCATTGTTTTGAACAACAAATGATTGTTAAAATTCGAAAAATAGTTTTATCTTGTGGCATCATATTTAACTTTGAATGCAAGTTAGCGTGGATTTGAGTCCATTCAATGTTGAAGATTTGGTTTTTTCTTTCCTTCCTATTCTCTGCAAAGGAGATATCAAAGCGTCATCATCTTAAACTTAACGAAGCTTGCTTTCGGTAAAGGTCTTGAAGAAAGACTTCTCCTTACTTCTGTTCCACCGAAAGAAAATCGAAATCGTTTAAAAACAATGTACTTCCTTTTTCTTTTTTCAATTACACCACATTGCATAAAAAAAAAACGTTTCAATACTAAATGGCTTCGCTTTTCTTTCAGTTATTGATTAATGGGCCGATCAATTTAAGGCTTTAACATTCCCTCGTTGGGGAACGGTCGTTCGTGCCCAGGGTTAGGGAATGTGAGCCTCGCCTGGTTGAGGTGGGAATTTGAACCGGAAGTGTCGAATACAAGTGTTTTAACTTGTAATGTGGAGGTGTTTTAAGATAAAGAGTTCACTTTTGGGTATGAACGGCTCCGGAGAAAAGGTCTACCAGGTCTAGCTTAAAGGGCTTGGCAATGTATAGAATATCAGGATCGCTCATTTTGCCTTTTCAAAAAAAATTTACCATCAAGTACAGCACTTGGGTACAGTATTGAAAAACAATTTTGGCCCCGGGGGCTGAAATTTGAAGGGATCCACGGGTTCCCCGTGGGCGATGTTGAGGCTTCGAATTAATTCAATGCATAATTCATTTATTGGCCCACTCATTTTTCATCTAATCTCCCTAACTTAATTGTTATTCTGTGCTTTCTCTACTCATGTGCGGCCTTTGTGAAATACACCAGCGTGTAAGTGATTTTTGATTAGATTACTGAAGTTAATAATTTAGTTATAACATCTGTTTCTGTTCCACTTTCCATAACATTCCTAAGTACCGCAAACGTGCGTGAGTAGCAAAACACAGGATGAGAGGAAGAGGATGAGAAGTTGATGTTCTTATACCAGTCGTTGTAATAGCAAAATAAATGACATATCTCGAAAACGGTTGATGAAGAATAACCGAGGCCAGCTTTCAGTCCCATATGATGATTGATGGGAAGTGTGTTAGTATTGCCTACTTTAACTGTAAATGTCAGTTGAACTAAACAATGTTTTATAATATTTGAATTCTCCTTATCCCTATCGTTTTCTTTGCTCTCGATATTGCCTTCGGTGGATCAAATACATGTAAATACATCAGGCGGTAGGTGAAAGCTTAGAACTAATTAATTTAAGGATAATGATACGTTGTCATCTCCCCTTTGTTTGTTTGTTTGTTCAAGAATATTCTTATGATTAAAGCATGAATGAATGACCAACTGCATTGCAGGCACATCTGCGCCGCTGCCTTTCTTGCGTTTAGTGGACAACTAAAAACAACGAGTGCGGAAGATTTTTATAAGAGAGAGATGGGGGGGGGGGAGAGAGGGAGAGGGGGGAACAGGGGGAGAGAGAGAGAGAAAGAGAGAGAGAGAGAGAGAGAGAGAGAGAGAGAGAGAGAGAGAGAGAGAGAAAGAGAGCATAATGTCAGCAGAAGATAATGCATAAAACAAAACTTTCAGGGAACTGGGTTTAAGGAAACAGAGACGGAAAACTGAGAAAATTGAAATATCGATGTAGAAAGGGATGATCAAAATACAACATCGACAGTACACAAGAATATTTTTTTTAAATTGGCATTTTCCTCCGCTCATGCTGACATTAAGGAAACTTTCAAGTAGAAAAAGAGCAAATTAGATAAAAATCTGGCAATTACTGCAAGCTTCCTTCCCATTCAGCAAAAATGCCATTGTTCACAAGTCCGCTTATAAGATCGAAAACAACTTTGTCCCTTAGTGAACAAGCGGAAAGACACGTATCAAACAGTTGCCCATAAATATTTTGATATCGTTACCTTTAATTGTTGGTCATTCATGCTCTATGTCTCCAGCCCAATAAACCTTTAAAAGTGTGATACGAGTTCTTATCCCTTATGTTTGACCTAGTTTCATTGATTAGTTTTTAACATTACAGCATTCTTTTCTGAAATTACTCTTTCCTCACGTAAACTAACATTTTTTGTTACTTTTCTGCCCCTGGTTACTGCTCAATACAGTATGTGAGTATGATTTTAATCGTCTATTCGAATTGTGAACTATTGAACTAAAACGATTGTTAATTTCAACACAATTTGCTGATTTATGATTTTACTGTCTTTTCTATTCTCTTTTATTATCTTACCTGACCTTGTGACAATAAGGCTGTAAGTAACCATTATTTTTTATTAACCCTCTTTAGCATTTTTGGTTGGACCGCTTGGATAAGTCAACTAAAATTTTTATTCCCTTTTTCTATTCATTCAATTTGATTTAATCGAATGCATATATCTTCGTTTATCGTCACCATTTAAACATAATAAAATATCGGCGATTTTTTGTTGAAAGGTAAACCTAATGTAACTAAAGTGCAGATTAATTTTTTTGTAGCGCGTGAGTCTTTGGTTGTGAGTTTTATTGGTATATTGGCAAACAGCATAACTTCGAAAGAGGAAAAAATTACGTAAAATGTACTTATCGACTGGATGGGAGGGCTGGACAGGTAAACGTTTGGCTCGAGGTCATCCCAGTGCTTATTATCCGGTCCGGCCCGACCAAACTCAGTCAATGAACATTTTACCACTTAGTGTTGAAGATTTCGAAATTTCTGTCTCTACCTAGTTAGGATGTACCTGCATAAAAAAAAAAAGGGCGCGCGGGTCCATACGGGTCATATGATGATTAAAATTACAATACATGCCTCTAGATGAGTTTCGGGTGTAATTCAGGCAAAGCGTCTTGAAGGGTCTCAATGGATTTAACTGTCAGCCATCAAACATCCCAAAGTTTAATCATCAACCGTTGAAAAAACAGTTAAGTTTTAACCTTCAAACGTTCAAAGACCTTTTAGATCTTTTCACCTCAGCTGCTTGCCACGAACAGTTCTAAGTGTCGAAGTATTTTGCGAATGATAGTCTTCAGGTTTCCAAATACATTCACTTCATGACAAGAGATTATATCCTCGTGCTTCGTAATCATTTCCATTTTTAACTTGGTAGTTCAATATTTAAAAATTTTTTTCTAATCGATAACCTGTTGCCGACTATGTCACACCACACCTTGTCTTGCTTGCAGAACCGGCGTAATTTTTTTGCGTCCCATTGGCGAATGGAGACAAGCGTTAGGTGAGCGCGAGGGAAGAGCGCAAAAAAATAAATACTTTCCACACTTCCACCGTTCCTATCAAAATTATCAAATTGATCAGTGAATATCATGTGATCAATCGAATATCTTTCAACAAAAGCGTAGCGTATCATGTTCTATGGACGAAGCTATTCGAGAAGCCCTTCGTTAAATTCCGAACAAGCCAACTGTAAAGGATAGGCAAAGGAAATGCATCGCTGATGTATTTACAAGCACATAAAGAAGTAAATAGGGAATACGAACAGAACTGATCTTAAAAAAAATAACAACAACAACTGTAAACAATGGGATGGGATAAATGTCATTTATGACATTTATCCTCCGAAGGTAGCAGACGCACTAGGTTTACAAAACTTGTTCGCATATGCATTTGAAAACACCAAAATAACTGTAAAGATTTACTTACGTTCAAATATATCACCTTCTTATAGCTTTCGCTCGCATAGAAGCATATGTTTACTTGTAACTGTCATTTCTTTGGAGAAAATGTTGCCTCGACATAAAACCATGTTTGTTGTGGTCTCTGCCGGCGTTTAGGGAAAAATTAGCTTGAATAATTGGCGTAGGTACAGGGTACAGCTGGTTTTACCTTTCTTTTTTTGTACTCCTCCTTCCGTGCGTGACTCACTCTTCGTGCTCGCTTCCTACTTGCCTCTGTTTTTCGGAAAAACGCAATAAATTGCGCCTGTTCTGCGGGGCACAGGTGTTTTTTTTTCCACTCCTCCTCTCAAGCGTGACTTGCACCTCACGGTCGCTTCCTGCTTGCCTCCGTTTGACCGAAAACGCTCAAAAATTGCGCCTGTTCTGCAGATGCTGGCCTCCTCAATGAAACTAAGGGTTCATGGTTTCCTCTTTCTTGTCTTTCTTCATATCAAAACGGATGGTAAAAACAAAATTTTTGTTATAACCATATCAACATTCAGATAAGGTAGTTTTTCTCGGAGTTAGTCGAGAGTAAAAGCTGTGGAAAATATTGCCTGAGATAATCCGAATTGGAACGAACACAGCTTCACTGGCCTTTTCCCTGGGAATGTAAGTTAATGATTACTAAGCTAAAACTATTAACAACACTTAACTGAACAGCTGTTTTTCTTTCATGTCAACTGATGCTCAACAGACTGTAAGTATCTACTTATTGTGCTACTTATGTTTATCCATTCCCTGATTTTGTTGTTTAAGATCAATCCTATTTCTTTTAAAATAGGCCTTTGACTAGTATTTGCATAAAATCCAATTTGAATACTTATCATTTTTTTTAAACTGATATATAACTAAAATTAAATTAATCTACGTTGTCTTTGTGACTTGTCACATAAATTTCTGGCCGCTGAGTAATTTTGTTGGAGCTAGCTTGGAAGTTACAAGAACAATAAGCAACAATAAGCTACATTTTACATGAGGATGTCCCATTATGTTATTAAAAAAAGGAAAAGGGCCCTGAGACCGGATTCCCTTTTTTTTTAATGATTCTGACATATTTTTAAGTATTTTAATTCTTATCATAACCTCCCTAGCTATTCACTATTCTCAAAATGTTTTTCGTGGTTTTCTACCTTGGTGTGCATAGGGGTAAAGGTGTTTTGTTGTGGTTTTATTTTTCACTCCTCCTCTCAAGCGTGACTCGCTCTCGCGGTCGCCTCGCCCTTGCCTCCGTTTGACCGAAAAAACGCTGAAAAATTGCGCCTGTTCTGTAGATCCAGGCCACCTCAATGAAACTAAGGGTTCGTGGTTTCCTCTTTCTTGTCTTTCTTCATATCAAAACGGATGGTAAAAACAAACTTTTTTTATTATCACATCAACATTCAGATAAGGAGGTTTTTCTCGGAGTTAGTCGAGAGTAAAAGCTGTGGAAAATATTGCCTGAAATAATCCGAATTGGAACGAACACAGCTTTACTGGCCTTTTCCCTGGGGATGTAAGTTAATGATTACTAAGCTAAAACTATTAACAACACTTAACTGAACAGCTGTTTTTCTTTCATGTCAACTGATGCTCAACAGGGCGTAAGTATCTACTTATTGTGCTGCGTATGTTTATCCATTCCTTGATCTTGTTGTTTAAGATCAATCCTATTTCTTTTAAAATAGGCCTTTGACTAGTATTTGCAAAAAAATCCAATTTGAATACTCATCATTTTTTTTAAAACTGATAAGTAACTAAAATTAAATTAATCTTAGGTTGTGTTTGTCACGTGTCACATAATTTCTTATCGCTGAGTAATTTTGTTGGAGCTAGCTTGGAAGTTACAAGAACAATAAGCAACAATAAGCTACATTTTACATGAGGATGTCCCATTATGTTATTAAAAAAAAAGGAAAAGGGCCCTGAGACCGGATTCCCTTTTTTTTTAATGATTCTGACATATTTTTAAGTATTTTAATTCTTACCATAACCTCCCTAGCTATTCACTATTCTCAAAATGTTTTTCGTGGTTTTCTACCTTGGTGTGCATAGGGGTAAAGGTGTTTTGTTGTGGTTTTATTTTTCACTCCTCCTCTCAAGCGTGACTCGCTCTCGCGGTCGCCTCGCCCTTGCCTCCGTTTGACCGAAAAAACGCTGAAAAATTGCGCCTGTTCTGTAGATCCAGGCCACCTCAATGAAACTAAGGGTTCGTGGTTTCCTCTTTCTTGTCTTTCTTCATATCAAAACGGATGGTAAAAACAAACTTTTTTTATTATCACATCAACATTCAGATAAGGAGGTTTTTCTCGGAGTTAGTCGAGAGTAAAAGCTGGGGAAAATATTGCCTGATAATAATCCGAATTGGAACGAACACAGGTTTACAGGCCTTTTTCCCGATCCCTGGGGATGTAAGTTAATGATTACTAAGCTAAAATGATTAACAACACTTCACTGAACAATTGTTCTTTCCTTTCTTTCATGTCAACTGATGCTCAACAGGGCGTAAGTATCTACTTATTGTGCTGCGTATGTTTATCCATTCCTTGATCTTGTTGTTTAAGATCAATCCTATTTCTTTTAAAATAGGCCTTTGACTAGTATTTGCAAAAAAATCCAATTTGAATACTCATCATTTTTTTTAAAACTGATAAGTAACTAAAATTAAATTAATCTTAGGTTGTGTTTGTCACGTGTCACATAATTTCTTATCGCTGAGTAATTTTGTTGGAGCTAGCTTGGAAGTTACAAGAACAATAAGCAACATTAAGTTACACTGTACATTTTACATGAGGGTGTTCCATTCCAAAAAGGAAAGGGCCATGAGACCGGATTCCTTTTTTTTTTTCTTCAATGATTCTGACATATTTTCTAGTATTTTTATTCTAATCATAACCTCCCTAGCTATTCACTCAGGTGTTTTTTAGTGGTTTTATTTTTCACTCCTCCTCTCGCGCGTGACTCGCTCTCGCGCTCGCCTCGCGCTTGCCTCCGTTTGACCGAAAAACGCTGAAAAATTGCGCCTGTCCTACAGATCCAGGCCTCCTCAATGAAACTGAAGGTTAACGGTTTCCTCTTTCTTGTCTTCCTTCACATCATGACGAATGGTAAAAACTAGACCGTAACGCAGCTTTCCTGGTTCCCTCACGAAAAGTGATATGTTCACTCATTTAGATATGGAGTTTATTTAGACAACTCATTTGAGGATCAAAATTGTAAAAAAAATTATCCATTCGTCGGTCTTGCTGTTGAGCTCAACTCAAGATTTTAATGGGGAAAGTTAGAGGCAAAGCTTTTTTTCCGATGTGAAATGCCTTAGACAGCTCTTTAAGAGATCGCCACTTAAATGTTTCCTCTCTCTCCCCCCTTTCTCCCCCCTCCCCCCCCCCATAGAAACCATACAAACAAACAAACAAACCTATACGTCCTTTATCACTTTAGAAATAAGAAAATAGCTAACGGTTTATTTCATAATTTTTCTTTTAAGGAGCAGGTGTATTAAAACTTAGTACCAAATGTAGGAGATAATAAATCGAGAGTAAACACTGTAAAATCAAAAACAAAGCCAAAAAAACAAAAAAAACTGCAGCCTGAGTGTAATCCAACTAAACCGTAAAAACTAAAACGAAATTAATGAATAAATAAACAAATGTCATGAAAGCGATCCAATTAAACCAGGTTAGCCTAGGACATCCTCAGTGGCAATTATGATCAATGATTTCTTCGCTTGTATCGTCGAAAAAGGGAAAAAAATCTCCTGATAGTAATCTAATTAGGGCAGATCGTAGCACACCACGCTAAAATCATAAGGCAAGAGAGTATTAATTTACTTTTGTATCTTTTCTTTCGTTTCACCTGATTCTCAACAGATTGTAAGTATCTATTTATTGTGTTCTGTACGTTTATCCACTCGTTGATCTTGCTTTCAGCTTCAACTCAATTTTATCTAAAATAGGCATTTTGTTAGTATTTGCGTAGAGATCAACTTCGATATGTATACATTTTAATTACCTGAATTGAAAAACCTTACGCTACACAAACTTATCAGTGCGAAAGAACCCATCTACTACACTACTCAATTTTATTTCATACTTAGTCTTGCTGTAAATTGAGCTCAATTCAACTAAATTTATTTTCCTCCGAGTCGTGTTTTCAGAGATTTGAATTTATAGATATAAAGTTGAATTTCATTGTGATATTATATTTAGTGAAGCAAAAGAATGTTTCTGAACATATCATGGAATTCTTTGCAATAAAGTCTTTAAATAATGGTTTTAGTACACCACTATGCAATGTTTGACTGATAAGTCACTGAGCTATGTTATAATTAATAATAGAGTAGTAATACTTACAATGTTTCTTATCACTTAAATTTGTATCATTAATGAATCATTTTAAAGTTTTCCCAATCAATGAAACTATTGGCAGCTTTATTAAAGCAACATAAGGAATTTCTGAAATGCAGAAAATTAGGTAACACTAAGAATAGACCATGTTGTTCTAAATGGTGCGCATGGAACTTTCATACCTTAAAATTTAGATAAAGCGGTAGTTAGAAATATATATTAGTTCATAATTTTTTGCATTCAATACTAACAATATTATCTTTTATCATTATTTCTCTCTATTTTCCAAAATGAAATTAATCTCCAGGCTGTAAGTACCCACCATTTTATTTATTTACGCGAATCACAGACATTCTAACGTTTGTTCATGCCAAAAATGTTTTGAAGTCAGCTGTAATCTTAAAACACTAATTCTGCTTCTTTATTTCCTCTTTCTCCCTCAATCTTACCGGATATATCAAGGGGGTAAGCGGTTTTTACTTTCATCATCAAAACGAGCTTTGATCTGTAACACGTTTTACTTAGGCGCTCCGTAGTGGGGTCGATTCATTTTCAAATCGCTCTCAAGAATGTAGTGTGAGTGCAAGTATTTCACATCAAGCGTTCAAGAACTACTAGAAAAATATGTGAAGTTACTCTGCTGTGTGGAAGTGATAACTCTTCCACATACCTTCCACACGTTTTTAACTTGCCTTATGTAATTCATACATGGGCAATAAATAATGGTAATAGGACTGAGTGGAGTCCAATTCGGTCTGTAACCATACGAGTGATTATCAGAATCGGAAGACCGCGCAGCGGGAGTCGGATTTGTTAATTACGAGTATGATCACAGATAGAATTGGACGACTTGAATTCCTGTTTACAATTAGTCAGAACGATGACAAAATTTGAGAGGGAAAATAGACATCAGTTGTACGTTTTCATCAAAAAAACAACAATTAACTCGGCGAAATGCGCGACAACATCGCTTACTGTCCACTTACACAGGCATGACGTGTCCACTGTCCTGTTAGTGCTTAGATCGGGCTGGTGACAACCAATCACGTTGGAAAATTTTGTTATGGTTTTGATTAGAGTGAAAATTGTGTGTAGATAGTGATCAGAACTCCCCGTTACGAGCGCCTGAGTACACGTCCAAATGCGTCTAGTGGAGTAACTCCCTTTTAGCGGTTGAGGGAATGGGACTGATACTTTTTGGAAATGGGATCAGTATATCCCCCATCCTGACACTAAATTAATTGTGAATTACAATCAGTCTTTATTTCTGGTATTCCGCAAATGGTTAACTCGTCTTTCCTAAGACCTCTAAAAACATTATTTAAATTTCTCCCATAATGATTATTCTAGATACACTTTCGACCCCCTGGACATCAGGGAATAATACAATTTTCAATGCGAGCACTTTGATTCCTTAAAAGTTCGTAGGCATACAATAGGACGCTACGAGTAGTTAGATTATCCTTTAGGTCAGTTTCATCAAACTATTCGCTTAGTGGAGTCCTTCGCTTAGTTTAGTACCTCTTTCGCATTAATTAGCCTCCTTGGGAAATACTTCTTCTTACAGCTCCCCTGAATTCTAGTCGTGTTGATAAATACATGTTAGATTCTTCTTTAAGGACTACTCGATAATGATATCTTTTCTCTTCATGGTTGTAAGTGTACTCAGCATGTCATAAAATATTAAAATTGTTTTAGTGTGCACAATGACTAATCCAAAAAGTGTTCTTTGGCAGCTGACTATGTTTTGGTGGGCAAAATACTATCAAATGACCACATTTTTTTTTTATTTTAGCTTTTTTGTTAACGATTGAATTATGGATTCGTTTTCTCAAGCGACAGTGACAATTGAAGATCTGCTTATGCACCTCGTTGCGTGTCATTGCTAGTGTCTTTGTTATTGTTATGGTTCTGGTTCAGGCGAAAATATTAAGCAAGCAATAATATAAAATGTATCCTTAAGCAAAGAGTAACTTGTCAAAATATTTTTCCTCATCTTTTCCCCCTTTAAAATCTGCGTTGGACTACAGAACGTAAGTAAATAAAGTATTTCTCTTTTTCCCCTACTTTTGAATCTCACTGTCCAGGAAGTCCAGGTTAATATTCGACCACAAGCGTTATCTAATAGGCAGCACAATTTGAATCCAGGCCAAGTGTGGGGGAAGGACCAGTTTGGATACAGAATTAATTCATTTGATCTTTATGATCAATATCCGTTTGACTGACTCAAACGCATTTCAGCCTTCTTTGCAATAAAAATTATGTTGAGCCCTTTGGGATGAATCCAATGAGTTGGATTAAATGTCAAGGCGTTTTATTTCATTTTTGTGCATGCAAAGTTAGTAAAACTTGATATTCGTCATTTTTTTTCTCGAAGTGGGTGGTACAGTCTAAGCATCCAAGACGATTTCATTCTCCTTTTCCTCGTAATTTGAATATATATTAGAAGGAATTATTTCTGCCTTAGTTTGTTTGTTTTTTTGGTTGTTTTGTTTATTTATTCATTCTTTTTTATTTCTTTCCTGTATTTTCATGTACACGATGGAATGATTAGGAAGGCGTAAGTGCCAGTTTTCTTTTATATGTTTTTATCAGTGTTTGTATAATTTTGAAGTCAAGCTGATGTCCAGTCTTAAGATGCTTTGTACAAAATAAGCTATCTAAACTCGACGGTTCGTCATGTTTCTCCTTTATTTCTCGAGGTGGGTGGTACAGTCTAATGCGTTCAAGAAGATTTCACTCTCGCTTTTTCTCGGATATTGAATAAATTGGTAGGAATCCCGTTTCAGTTAGTTTGCTGTTTTTCTATTTATCTATTCTTTTTTTTCTCATTTCTGTGCAACCATGAATATGATGGACACAGAAACCGGAAGTAAGTTCCAACTTTCTTGTCTTTGCTTTTGACATAGTGTCACCATAAATTCAAAGTCGAGTTTAGGTCCAGTCTTTAGATGCTTTGTACATCTTACTTTTTTTTTTACTGATTTTTATATCGCTTTTCTGTTTCGTGTGTACGAAGAAACTCAAACTGGACGGTTCGTAATGTTTCTCTTTTAATTCTCGAAGAGTAAGGCGTGAAGCTAAATGTTTATCGAAGTTGTGCGGCTCATAATCTGATTTAAATTCGAAAATGAAATAGTAAAATATAGGCTGTGTTCTTTATGAAGACGATCTTTCAACTTTGTATAAACAGTTTTAGGTGTCCACACTCTATTTCTTTACCCCGCTTATCAAGTTTTGGATAAGTACTACACCAAATGCGAAAATGCCTGACTATTTGGTCGGACTGAGTTAAGCTGTATCAAAGCGAGGCTTCTTAGTCTTAGGGTTTTTAAGAATGTGGTACTTATGCGTGGTTGTCTATCTCATTCGTCTATTTACGCTATGCCGACGAGTTTTTGTGTTCCTTAGTCCAACAATAGGGAGGAAAATCAACATGCAGTTGGTTCTCGTGAGATAAAAGGTCCTTTCGAGGAACCATTCCATATTTTTCTATCAGAGCAAAATTTGGAAAACTGCTTTTGTCATTTTGTAATGAAAAGGCCAGAACTTGATTTGGTTCATATGGATTTCCTTCCTACCCTTAATCCTCCATATATTTTCAAGGGAGTGGTATCTTAAGACGAAAGAAAGGTCAAGGTTTGTCATCGAAGTGAAAGCACCGTTTAGATGAACAACTGTTGTTTTTTTTCCTCTCGATATTGTCACTGGGACTATCTGTTGATGAATTGATCTGCTTTAGTGAAGGCATTTAGATCTCTAGGTTCAAGAGGTCCGCGATCTGACCTGATCCTAGTGCCATAAAGTCTGGTGGGCTAGGGTCGTTCTCCAGTTTCTGTAAAGCTGTTTATACAGCTACCTCGATTGAAAAGTTTGTCAACGGTTCCATAGATCCCGAAACGCATAATTGTGCTTAGTTTGCTGCCTTTTTATAATTGCGGCAACAGTCACCGCAGGATCAGTGCAGGATGGACTCGTGCAAGATCTGTATTTTGAAAGGAAAATGGCAGAGTTCAGTGAGCCCTGGGAAATAAATAATGCTAATGAGTACGATGAAATAAGAATACTTCCCATGTGGTAATAATACACCTCGCCTCAAAGGAACGAAATTCAATTCCCTGTTTTTCATTGATATCTGGGTTTTATTAATTGAATTTAGTCGTCGCTTCGCTTTTTTACTTTCCATCTTTTGTTTCTTCTTCCTTTTTACTTGATTGAAGCTACCACTTCCCAATTATTATCGTGCATGTTGTGATAAAAAACACATAAATAGTGAGATATATCTTCTTCGTGTTGCATTTCATAATTCTATGTTATAAACTAATTGTAGTTTTTGCTTTAGAGTATTTACTTTCTTGATTGGTTTTTTATCATTTTCTTTTTAATCTGCTGCAATGGCCCTCACTTGTCAAATCAGGTGGTGAGTAACGTTTTCGTTGTGTAATAATTTTCTCTTGTCATTAGTAAAGATAATGGTTAATGATTAAGTAAATCGGTGTTCATGGTTTCTATTACATTTAACTTGCTCAAAACCAGTGGAATATCTAGATTGACACCGCTCAACAAGTGAAACGAGGCATACGATTTGCCTACCTGTTCGTAATTGATAATTGAGTTTGATCGATTACTTGCAGTTTGTAGTTGATTAAAATCCATCGCATTCTGTTAGTGTGAGAGAGACTGGTTAAAAGTGCATCTTTCGAGCTGACTTTAGCCTTTTACCCCAGGGATTTATTGTGGGGGCTTTATATCGCAGGGATGCGCCGGAAGTCTGAACAACTCTGTATTCCTTAATAACTTAGTGACCCTCACAAACTGTGAAAGTTTGAAAGAAATCGGTAAGATGGCATGTGTCACGCCTGTCTGGTCTTCACGTGGACAGACTTATAGAAGCTCTTTCTGAGGAACCATTTCATATTTTTCTTTCAGAGCACTATGATTCGCAAACGATATAGCGCCCCTACCTTTTTTTTATGTTATTTGAATCGAACTCTTTGAGTAAAATCCAAGGAAGTTTCATTTCCATTAACCACGGCTTGTGTTAGCCCTGTTACTCCCCAACGATATGGCCGAAAATTTCCCGCGCTTTCTGCTTTTGTGCTTCTTGTCGATCAGATCGTGTTTCTTCAATGTTACTGCTGCTATAGTGAAAATATTTAGATCTCCAGGGTCAAGAGGTCCGCGATCTGACCTGGTACTAGCACCTTGAAGTCGAGTGGGCTGGGGTCGTTTTCCAGTTTCTATAAAGCTGTTTGTACAGCTGCCTCGATCGAAAAGTTTGTCAACAGTTCCATATACCAGGAAACGTATTATTGTGCTTAGTTTGGAGACAATTTCTTAATTGCGGCAACAGTCACCGCAGGATCATTGCAAAATGGACTCTTGCAAGATCTGTATTTTGAAAGGAAAATGGCAGAGTTCAGTGAGCCCTTGGAAATAAATAATGCTAATGGGACTAAGTACAATGAAATAAGAACGAATAATACCCATGTGGTACTAATACGCCTCGCCTCAAAGGAACGAAATTCAATTCCCGGTTTTTCATTGATATCTGGGTTTTATTAATTGAATTTAGTCGTTCCTTTGCTTTTTTACTTCCCATCTTTTGTTTCTTATTCCTTTTTATTTGATTGAAGCTACCACTTCCCAATTATTATCGTGCACGTTGTGATAAAAAACATATAAATAGTGAGATATATCTTCTTCGTGTTGCATTTGATAATTCTATGTTATAAACTAATTGTAGTTTTTGCTTTAGAGTGTTTACTTTCTTGATTGGTTTTTATCATTTTCTTTTTAATCTGCTGCATTGGCCCTCACTTGCCAAATCAGTGAGTAAGTAACGTTTTCGTTGTGTAATAATTTTCTCTTGTCATTAGTAAAGATAATGGTTAATGTTTAAGTTAATCGGTGTTCATGGTTTCTATTACATTTAACTTGCTCGAAACAAGTGGAATATCTAGATTGACACCGCTCAACAAGTGAAACGAGGCGGGAGATTTGCCTGCCTGTTCGTAACTGAGAATTGAGTTTCATTGATTACTTGTAGATGTAAAATCCATCGCATTCTGTTAGTGTGAGAGAGACTGGTTAAAAGTGCATTTTTCGAGCTGACTTTAGCCTTTTACCCCAGGGATTTATTGTGCGGGCTTTTATATCCCAGGGATGAGCCGGAAGTCCCAACCCCTCTGTATGCTTGAAAAACTTAGTGACCCTCACAAACTGTGAAAGTTTGAAAGAAATCGGTAAGATGGCATGTGTCACGCCTGCCTGGTCTTCACGTGGACAGACTTATAGAAGCTCTTTCTGAAGAACCATTTCATATTTGCTTTCAGAGCACTATGATTTGCAAACGATACAGCGCACCCTCCCTTTTTTATGTTCTTTTAATCAAAATATTCAAGTAAAATCCGATTAAGTTTCATTTTCATCAACCACGGCTTTTGCCAGCCCTGTTACTCCCTAACGATATGGCCGAAAATTTCCCGCGCTTTCTGCTTTTGTGCTTCTTGTCGATCAGATCGTGTTCTTTCAATGTTATTCAACTCCTGTCTTGATGCATTGGCCCACTCTGTCACTGAGGTGGTCGGTTTTTCTTTTCTAAGTAGCAACGTTCTCAAAAATTTGGCAAACTGCTGTTGTCGTTTTGTAAGGAAAAAGCCAGAACTTGATTTGGTGGATTCTAATTCGGTCCGTAATCATACGAGTGATTATCAAACTAGGACGAACGCGCGCAGTCCCGTTTGTCAGTTATGACGATGATTTTAGACAGAATCAGGCGAAACGAAGTCCTGTTACCAAATAATTATAACTATTACAATTTTTTTTCTCTTAGTTTGTTTTTTATCATTTTCTAATTCCCTTACTTTTTTCTGTTTCTTTTCCCTTTCATTTGGGCAACTTTTAAAAATTAGGCTGTATGTAACATTTCTGTTACAGTTTGAACCCTTATTGGGGATAAGTTTGATCTACTTTGTAGATCTCAAAATAGTCGATGGGACTTTCCAATGAAATAAAAAAGAATGCTTCCCATATGGTACTAGTATACCTCGCTTTAAAGGGCCGAAATTCAATTCACTATTTTTCATCGATGTCTGGGTTTTAATAATTAAATATAGTCTTTGTTTCGCTTTTTTACCTTCCACCTTCTGTTTCTTTTTCCTTTTTATTTAATTGAGGGTACCACGCCCCGATTATTAAAGAGCACTTTGCGATACAAAACGCATAAATAGTGAGATATATCTTTTTCGTGTTGCATTTGATAATTCTTTGTTATAAACTAATTGTAGTTTTTGCCTTAAAGCGTTTACTTTCTTAATTGGTTTTCTTCTTTTTCCTTTTAATCTGGTGCATTGGCCCCCACTTGTCAAATCAGAGAGTAAGTAACGTTTTCGTTGTCTAATAGTTTTATCTTGTCATTGATAAAGATAATGGTAAACGCCTAAGTAAATTGGTATAAATTAAATGGTTTCTCTTACATTTAAATTACGCGAGATAAGTGGAATATCTAGATTGACACTGCTCAACAAGTGGAACGAGCACGAGATTTGCCTGCCTGTTCGTGATTGATAATCGAGTTTCATTGACTGTTTGTAGTTTTTGGTTGATACATACTTTAGTGCCTTTACTTTCTTTAATATTTTTTCTTCACTTTCGTTTTAATCTGGTGCATTATCCCCCATTTGACAAATCAGAAAGAAAGTAATGTTTAGGTTGCTTAAGTGACGCTTTCGCTAAGTGTGGTCCTCTCGACTTCCCGTCGGGAAAAAGTCTTCTTTCATTTTTTGCCCATGGAAAGGGTTTAGGACACATGTCTCAAAAATAGTTTAGTTGTTCTCCAATTCTCTTTTTTTGGGTCGCTAGAAGCCAAAAATGATTTTTGGCTAGTACACCCGTGTGGACAGCGATCCAAAGTGTAAATTTCACAGATTTTGTCCAGCGCGCAGCGACTGCAATAATAAAGCTCACGCAATTCTATCTTGCTACAAGTTACAAGGTGCCTTTAATCAGTTCAATGAGAAAATATGGAAACTTCAGCAGAAATATTTTTCATACAAGCGTGATCAGATGAGATCCTTCGCTTCGACCTTTATTTGCATGTCAAAATTCACCAATTTGCACGAAAGAATTCTCAAAATGCAGGCGTTAATCGGGCTAAAAGATTGCCACAAACCCATGGGTATATCTGTAGCTTTCATCCACCAACATCTTAAAGACAACGCAAATCCACGTGTTTGCTTAATTGCGCTCTTGTGAACGATCGTTTGCATAATTCTGAAACTCGACCGAGGTCTCCTTTTGACCGATCAAACTTCGTTTGTTTATCCTCTACGTTGAGGATTTCAGGTTTTCATAACAACTGAATGAAGAATAGATGCCGAGTTGTCCTAAAACGTTGCGTAAACGTGATCGGTCGTAACGCTTGCGCGCTTGCGTGACTTACAAAGTAGACAAAGGTGATCGGAAGGCGCCTTCGAGATAGTTTTCGTTGAAATATCTGGTCATGAACTACGCGCAGTGTGGAGAAGATCAAAATTAAAGAATAAAGTTTGGCACTCTAGTCACAAGACATATCGCCTTATTTAAAAGGGCCCACAAACAAGTTGAGATACGTTACAGTTTTATTTACGAAAACAACACGCATACACTCAGAGAGAATTCTTGCAGTTTCTCCCGAGATTTTGCACACGGAACGCGATGAACTAGCCCCTCTTTATACAAATGTATTGCGTGACGTGATCGTGCAATTTTTCCCTTGATATACGACTAAAATCGCGGAACCAAAATTAGTTAATGTAACGCATTGGAATCGAAGGTTATTAAAATTGACTAAAGAATTTTACATTTTACTGAAAATCTTATCTTTTAAAATGTTTACTTGATTCATGAAAAGCAAAGATTGTTGTGGCCGCGGGTATTTCAGCCCTGATTTCTCTTCCGGAATTCCGAGACGTCGTATCGATTCATTTGAAGTACTACCAGCTATCCAGCCAAATCCTCGAGTACAAGTTAAGTTTGTTTTGGTCCGGTCATTTTGGTCCCGATATGGAAAAAATAAAACAGTTATCGAAATGTTTTTTCGGTGAAAGTACTTGTTGGCACCCAGAGCACAAGGGAAAATGTGAGGCCGTGAAAGAAAGCCAGACTGACTGGAGATGTTTTCGAAGTTTTCGGAATTATAATTGTAGTCGGATCACACGAGTAATATATTTTCAATTTCTCGAATGCTAGCTAAAAATTGATTCGTAAGGGCCTCTCTGGGCTATCTGCACGATTAGACAAAACCAGAATTCTCCTAACAAAAGGAAAAATTGTCATGACAAATTGTTGTCTCGATTTTTGCATTTTTTAAAAATTTCAATGCTGTCAATTTTTTTCGTCAACTCAAAGGCTTGCTTTGCTCAAGAGACCAGCCGGCATATTTTGCTAATGGACTCAAATTCTAGTTGCCAGGATTTATCGTACGTCGTTTCAAAGTTCTAAAACCCACGAGTTTTGCAACAAAAGAAAGTAAAAGCCTTCTTGATAAATTTTAGTCAATTCAATAACAAGCTGGTGGTAGTTTTTACGACAAATGGCGTTGAACACTCAGTCTCCTTACACTACCTCACTTTTTCCATTGTGCTCTGGATGCTCAAAAATACTTTTACTACATTTCCAGTGTTTTCCAGCTGTTCCCATGTTTAGAACATATAAATATCTGTTTTATTTTCCGTTTCGAGGCCAAAATGACCGGACCAAAACAAGCTTAGCTTGTACTCATAGAAATCAGGGCTGAAATACCCGCAGCCACAACAACCTTTGCTTTCTATGAATCAAGCAAATATTTTAAAAGATAAGATTCTCAGTAAAAAATTTGAAATTCGTAAGTCCATTTTAATAGCTTTTGATTCTAATTCGTTACATTATCAAATTTTGGTTCCTCGATGTATGTCATCTGACAAGGGAAAAATTGCACGATCACGTCACGCAATACATCATGCTGGGTTTGTCCAGTTGATTTTGATGGTCGCAGAGAAACGTCGAGTTTGTCGGTCAAAACCGTTGTGGTCTATAACACCGTAAAATCATTAATGATGGAAAAAGATTTTTAGAAAGGAGGGCTAGTTCATCGCGTTCCGTGTGCAAAATCTCGGGAGAAAATGCGAAAATTCTTTCCGAGTGTATGCATGTTGTTTTGGTAAATAAAACTGTAACGTATTTCGACTTGCTTGTGGGCCCTTTTAAGCGACGCGATATGTCTCTAATGACTAGAGTGCCAAATTTTATTCTTTAATTTTGATCTTCTCCACACTGTGCGAAGTGCATGACCAGATATTTCAATGAAAACTATCTCGAAGGCGCCTTCCCATCACGTTTGTCTACTTTGTAAGTCACGCAAGCGCGCAAGCGTTACGACCGATCACGTTTACGCAACGTTTTAAGACAACTCGGCATCTATTCTTCATTCAGTTGTTATGAAAACCTGAAATCCTCATGTGGCAATCTTTTAGCCCGATTAACGCCTGCATTTGAGAATTCTTTCGTACAAATTGGTGAATATTGATATGCAAATAAAGGTCGAATGAAGAAGAGTTGTATGAAAAATATTTCTGCTGAAGTTTCCATATTTTCTCATTGAACTGATTAAAGGCACCTTGTAACTTGTAGTAAGATAGAATGGCGTGAGCTATATTATTGCAGTCCCTGCGCGCTGGACAAAATCTGTAAAATTTACAATTTCGATCGCTTTCCACACGGGTGTACTAGCCAAAAATCATTTTTGGCTTCTAGCGACCCAAAAAAAGAGAATTGGAGAACAACTAAACTTTTTTTGAGACATGTGTCCTAAACCCTTTCCATGGGTAAAAAATAAAAGAAAACTTTTTCCCGACGCGAAGTTGAGAGGACCGTTCTTAGCGAGAGCGGCACTTAATAGTTATTAGCGTAATGATTGTTACTGACTAAATAAAATTGCTACAAACAAGTCGAGTCGAGTAATTGTATTTCGAGAAGAGTAAATATTTCAAGGTTTTTACCATACATTACATTAAGAAACAATTCAAATTGTGTTTACTTTGTTGCTCCCAGAATAGCACAGACAGTGTTAAACATTACGCGAAAAAGTATAAGTTTTGATTGCTATCACGCAATTAACTTCACAAAACATCTGAAGATTAAAATTTCCTTTTTGGGGGATTGTATTTAATGATTATAGGTATTCATCAAATTGCGTTTGTACTCTAGTGTACTTACTTCCTTTTCTTTCTTTCTGTATTTTCCTTTAAATCTTGCGCATTGACCCAAATTTGGGAAATTAGACAGTAAGTAACATTTTAATTCCTTCTAAGTAGCTATTAGTTAAGATAATGTTTTCTATAGGATTAGAATTGCTTGAGGCAAATTGAATATCTATTTTGATATTAAATGTAATTAACAAGTGAAATGTAGTGCAAAATTTGCTTTCTGCCTGTTCGTAACCTCTAATTGAGTTTCATTGACTAATTGTAATACGTGTTCTAGTTTGTTTACTGTCTCTATAATTTTCGCGAAAAAAACTGTGCGACATTTTCTGACCAGTTCAGATCTTCTTTTCAGTAAGTTGAAATTTCGGGTGCTTAAGACGCATAGTGTAGCGGCCGACACAAGCGAAGCAAATTTCAACGACAACTATGAGTTTCGCTGGTGAAGACGCACTATGAAGCGAGGATATATTTTTCTGAAAAGACTTGAATCGTTTTATCAGCGTAGTCGAGGTATCCAAGTACTTATCGTAAACTGAAATATGAAATTATAAGGAAGAAGCTAAGCTAAATTCTAAGATACGGACCGACATTCCAATCATTCCGATATAAAAGCAAGATCCCAAAAGACTAGCTAAAACTCTAAAACAAACTCACGAAAGACTATCTTCAAGGATAAAACGAATTCTAACAAAACAATTAACCGAGTGAGAAAAAACGAGCGGCTTACTAACAAAGCATGAACAACGTAAGCCACGTGTTAGAAAGTTTCAAAGAAACTGGTATAAAAAACTGGGCGAAACTACCGAAAGACTAGATGTTTAAACAAGTACGAGAGAAAGAACATAAGCATAACATAACAGTCCCGCTTGTAAAGGTTTGACCAAAACGAACTTCGAGATAAGGGCGCTTTTCGATAAACACGTCTTATCGTTAGCCCAACGCAAGATAACTAAAATGCGGTTCTGGGTGGAACTTAAAGATCACGTCCCTAACGGACAAACAGTAACGTCACTATTGCGGTTTAACACGTTTAACACGAAACAAACTTATGACAAATCAATGTCCGGTAGCAAAGGCGTGGCAGCCGTTACACATAGTTTCTTCTCGTGATCAGTAAAAGAAAGCGCAGTTCGAACCGTTACTGAATTTTTTTAATTTGAAACTTGAGTGTTAAATTCTGCTCGCGCAGAAAATTTCAGTCAGATGATCGCTTAGTATGTGAAAAACCAGTTACAATTCATCTTGTCTAGAATTTATATTTTGCGTAACATATCTTTGCTTAGAGCACTTCAGGGTGAGTTAAACAATCTACGCACGGCATGTTCAATCTTTTAGTTAGAAAAGTAGAAAATCACTCACGTAGGAAAGTTTCATTGTGTAGTGGTATTTGCCTTTTTCCTTTTGCGATCATTGGCCTTTCGGTACGTTTAAACTCTAAGCAACTCATAAACTAAGTTATTCAATACGGTGAAAGAAAACAAAACTCTATATTTAATAGAATTTTGTTTTCTTACACCATATCAAGTATTTAAAAGCATCAATTTGTTGCCTTAGTATTATTATTTTGTATGAAACACTCAAATTCAACTAACAATTTATTTCTGTTGCTCTTTCCTCTGTGAAATCATGGTTTGTGGACAATCTAGCGGGTAAGAAATGATTTTAGTTCATACATAGATCATGTTATTGAGCAAAACGTCAAAAAAAGTGAAAATTAAACAACCGAAGCCCTTTGCTTTTATTCTGTTCAATTCAAAATGCTTTGACTCTCTTACCTTTGCGAGGTATATCAAACATAATTATAAGTTCTTTTTCCTTTAAAAGTCAGTTAGTATCTATTGTTATCTTTTGCTTTCTTTTTTGGCAGCGAAAGCAGTGTCGCTTTATTATTTTATTATAGAACATCAATCCTTTTCGCAGACGTCGAAGTGGTTCATTTATCGCTGTCCGCAAGAGATTGTATACTAATTACTATCTCTTATGTCCAGCTTATAACCTCTTGTGTCTGCAAGATATTATAATCTCTTGGTGCCTGAAAATATGCTCAAAGGCATAAATTAATTCGCATTAATCGATTTTATCATATGGCCCGTCTGGCACAGCTCGCGCAATTCCATAGAAAAGCTGATGTGTGTAGGGCCGGACGGGTTGTTGTGAGCCGGCGCCAGTTTCTCGAAATGCCCAGTAACTTAACGGGCTCAAGGCAATATTTTAAAATCAAAATTTTAGGAAGAGAGAAGCGGCCTGACAACCTTAGTATTCCGTTTTGATTCTTTAGCTAATAGTTTTATTGTAGAATTTTTAAGCTTTTGAAACCTCTTAAAGGAAAGCAGAACAGCTTTACGGGCCCGTTAAGTTACCAGAACCCAAAGAAACGGGCTCCCGGTCCGGAAAAAGCCGCCCGGCCCTAGTACACTTGGGCAAAAAATATTGAAATGAAAAGCATTGTCCCCTTTTCTGGCCAAAAATGAGTGACAACAGAGAGTATAAATGGAAACAAATGCCACGTTTTTCGATGAAATGTGAGTTTCCTGTTCTAGGACAGAAAGGAAAAGTATTAATTGTAGAATCGTTTTTGTGGTTATTCCGCGCGCGCCGGTCTATCGCGTAGTATTTAAGAAAAAAAAATTCGAAATTTCTAACACTAAAAATTCATACGATAAAATGCGTAATGACTGTGTTAGGTCGGGCTGGATGGGAAATATTTGGCTCTCGGTCATGGCACTCGAACCTCTGTGCTGTGCTCGGTCCGTACGTCATGACCTCGAGCCAAATATTTTCCCGTCCTGCCCTCCTACTCAGTCAATTAGTTCACAGTATCTCACAACGGCTTTAAACTGATAGTGGATTTGAGTTGATTCGTTTTCTCTTCTTTTCCATCGGGTTCACCAACGTCTCATTGACATAACAGGTCGTAAGTAGCTTTTTCTTTACTTTTCGTCATTCATTTTCACATTTCTAACAAACCAGGTACTATTCGACAGTCATCATGTGTTAGACTCTCTTCAGAATTATCATCATTTTTGCGAAAGAGTAGATTTGTAAAAGAAAAACGCTTTACTTACAATGAAGCGGTATAGTTTTCGCCCCAATGAATATTTTTGATTTCGGCCACGAGTTATACTTTGGCAAAATGTCCTTTTTACTATTGGTGGCTGACAGCATGTTGAAGACTCTTATCTGGTCAGACTTCCCCACTGACTGCCAACATGGCAACCATTGAAATACCCAACAGTTGTGGCTAGTGTAATAGGATGCGTAGTCATACTATTGGCTGTTCCATTAACAAGACACTTTTACTTAACGTTATCAAACTGAAGAACAATGTAGGCAATAACAAATGTGCATCATTAACATATCTCTTTTTCTTATTTCCTACCTTAACGGGCGAATAGATCGTAAGTATGTCTTCTTTTTATAGTTATTTGGCGGATTTCACATGTCTTTTCACTACTGCAGTAAAAGTCATGCAACATGTTTGTGTCACTGTCGCTTACTTTTGTAATAATGAAAGCTACAATTTCGTTTTATTGATATTATTATGGATGAGAAATTATGATCATCAATAAACATGGCATTCTGATATTCGCCTTGCTTCCTAACTTATGGTTGGAAACTTGTTGACGTCGTTTTGAACTAGGCTCACGTGAAAATATATATTCAGTGTGAACCATAAGTAGATAAGGATCAGATTTTAATTCAGTGGCTCAGTTTACGAAAAGATTTAATGTCGTCTGTGCTAGACTGTAAAATTGAGGTGTTAGTTACTTGAAGCTAATTATGAGAATTAAAGCCATAATCATGAAAATGGTTTCATATCAGAATTATTTGTTGAGCAGCGGTCTTAGCCGGCTGATTAATGAATATCAACTCTCTTAGCAATTACTTACTTTCATTTTATTTATTTTTCTGTTCTTGATGTTTTTTTTCTTATTCCTTGGCCTTGGCAACTGTGAAAAACGATTAGGACGTAAGTACATGTTTCGCTGTGATTTAAAGCATATCTATTTGCATGGCACTTTTACAGTACGTTTACGTTAACATATTTAACTAAAGTACAGGTGATGAACGAAAGAAAAAGTGCATAGCATTTCTCAATAAACAAATAAATATTTTGAGCAACATATGCACGTTTTAATTTTATTTTTGTTATAACTTTTATTTACATGCCACTTCTGCGATCACTCAGCTGGTAAGTTGAATTTATTTTAGCTCACACAATTCTTATTCTTGATAATCATGCTCAAGACAGTTAAATTTTCCTTTAGTACCTAAGATCCTATTTACAACCGGACCGCGTATGAATTGTTTACTCTTTTCGGAGTGTATGTCGATTAAGTGTTGTAAAAACAAAGCTAGGTTATCACCACAACAAATCAGAACAACGAAAAATCATTGGAGCCTCAAGAATCTCATATTCAAAGCAAACATTTGGCATCCAGGACTGGAAAACGCACGAGATCATGTGAAATCAAATTTGCTGAGAAGCTGTAGTGCAGGACGAAGCGTAACAAAATTCCGATGTTATCAAGGATTACTTCTGAAATCCCCATTGGAAATCGCCTTCTCATACAATAATACCGTTTCAACCAATGAAATTTACGCTGACACCCATGTCATCAGTGAGTTTTAAGTCTACTTTTATGCTTTATTTTGAATTTTGAGCTCAATTCGTGCTTTCGTTACATTTTTATTGGTAAAGACTTCCATAACTGGCCCCTCATCCTGTGATCTGCTGGTGACAGCTGACAAGGAACATTCGATTTAGCAATGCTAACTTTCTCTACTTCCTGATAGTGACTGAATCTCGTCCAAGACAGAAAAGTTCACGGTGTCTACCATAGGATCATTATAAGGCCTGACAAACGCAGAACAGAAGTAAAACAAAGTTAAAGACAAGTAATTTTAGGGCTGGTCATACCACGCATAAAATCAATCAAACCCTTAACGTGAAACCGGCGTGAACAAGGTTAAACAGAAATTTAGAAATGTAACCCATCCTTGATAACCTTCTCTTAAGTTTCTGGAGAATCTTTTTCCAACATCACATCCTTCTCTGGGTAATGTAAATTTAGGCGCTAGTGCTCGCTTTCCATGTGTTGAGAAAGAACTGGAACCTAATTCCTTTCCTAAAAAAAAGGGGGTGTGTGTAGAATTTTGCAATAAATTGTTATTTCATAACTTAAGCTATGTTATTAGATCATTAACTGCTCCTCCTTTCTTATCTCATCTTTTCTGTCTAGCCAAAAAGGAAGGTAACTATCAATATCATCCGTTCCTATAAATAAAGAACTCTCCTGTGGCTCAATATACACTCTTGACTCTCTGCACCGGCTGATTACTGATCAGGAAACTGCAATCGTAAATAGCAAAGAATTATCTGCCTGTGTATCAATGACAGTTAGTGATAGCTGTTAAAGTTATAATATTACTATCCAAACGATTTTACTGATGTGGACGGTGTAAGTATAAAATCAGTACCTAAGTTCTGTAATAAACGATATTTGTATAATTATCATCAGTTATCAGTCATAATTGGCTGATTGTTTGTTTTATTTAACAAATTCTGTTGCATAGTTATCGAATTCAATGTAAAATATTGACGTACTAAACAAACTGGTTGGTTCAAATAAATAAATGAATAGATAAATAGATTAACATCTTTTTCAAATTTGTTTTTCTCTTTCACGGCGTTCTTTTCGGATTCAAAAGCGGGTGAGTGCCACGAGTTCAGTTTGTTTGTTAAGCTTATGATGTGTTAGTCAAGTAATCCAAAGCCATATTAAGCCACTAATTTACTCATCAAATGTGAATTTTTTTTCATGTTCACCTAACATCCTCATCCTAACTGATATAACAGATTGTAAGTAGCCATGCTTGAACTATCATTTATCAGTAAGCAGGATAAAAGGTCGATAAAGATGAATGAACAAACGAATCGATCCCAATAGAGGGATTCAGACAGGATACTCTTCTCTGTGGATCAGTGGATGTGTGGACAAAGATGTTAAATGGAAATAAAACTTTTAATTGTTGCAACAATTTAATTTCAACGTTTCAGGCCTCTGCCATATACTGATGGAACTTTTACAGTAAAGTTGAAAATTAAAAATTGAAAACGTTAAAATCTTAGTTTGTTTCTTTTAACATTTTTGCACAGTCATCCATTTGAGCAATAAAAAACAATGTCACTCTCCTTGGCTTATAACATGATAAATCCCTGACAGGTGTTTAGAGAACACCAATGATGCGTATGAATAGGGAACTGTAAGTTGGGTGATTTATAAGCTTTAAGCCATCAATCTTTTTTAACTTGGAGATGTTACTTCGAAGTCTCCCCAGAAATTAGAAACTGGGGATATCGACGATAACAATTACGTATTTTGGTATCCTTTATGAGTAAAGAGCATGGGTAGAGTGATAACATGACATATGACTCTTTGCGCACAATTTGTTGTTTTCAAAGGTTGTATGGCGTGGTCATCTTGGAGTGGCGGCTGTAAAGAGCGCGGTCAGTACCGGCAAAGAGTCGGTAAGTGACAAGAGGGAGTGTTTAAGAATTTGTGACTCGAAAGTGTAATGGCGGGTTTTCGCCATTGTTTTACAACTTCCAAAACTATACAGCATTTACAAGTTTTTATTCAATTGGGTTAATTATTGTGTATACATTGCATTTATAATTAGGAAGGAACCTTCAGCAGTTACTGCCAATGGATGTTTTCTTTACTAGAAATGAGATGACTTAATCTCCAACCGTTTATTTCTTTTAAAAGATTATCTTGATATTCTTACTTCTAGAATTTAACTGCTCAAGAACTCGGGAATCACGACCTTGTAAATGTAAGTGGTTTTATATATGAGGAGAAAGTAAAATATTCATTTGTTGGTAGAAAATACTGCACAGATATCCTTCAACCGTCGTTTTATTAAACGTCAAACTCTTTGTTTAATATACTTTGGTTTTATCAACAGAGTTGGTAATTTAGATTGGCCACCGTAAAAATTATCAAAGCGAACGTTTCGAGGTTTAGCTCTGACGAAGCGCTAACGGTCGAAACGTTAGCTTAGAAAATCTTTACGGTGGCCATTTTACATTTTCAATTTAGTTGATAAGACCCGAGATATTTTGGAAACTTACCCCCTTTTTCTTTATAAAAAGAAAAAAAATGGCTCGCACTGAATTAAAAAGATTTTATTTTTTTCTGCAGGAGTTTCATTACTACCGATTAGATGCTAGATTTACATTTTGTCACAAAAAACAAAAGCAATTTTTCTCTAGTAGAAAAAGAAAGATCATTACAGTTTCATGTAGAACAGGCGTGATTTTCGCGAGCGGGAGCTGAGTATTTTTCCTTGGTGAAAATCATGTTTGCAAACTTTGATTTTAAGGGCAGGGGAGAGTTGGGGAGAGAAAGAAAGTTGCACTAAGATTGTGAACGACGGTTAAAAAGAAGTAGAAGGGGAGGGGATGGGGATCAAGTTTTATATAAATCATTATTTTCCTTTTCAAAATTAAATAGGTCCTCCTGAAATAAATTCTCAGCGAGAGAAGTCTGTCAAATTACATTCAACACTTCAAATTCAGTGCTTCGTGAAGGGTTTTCCTAAACCAGAGGTGAACTGGACAAAAGATGGAAAGTTACTTGATACCAGGAACATGCTCACGACTAATCGAGTGACTTATGGCGATGCTGGTCAATACAAATGCAGCGCTAAAAACAGTGAAGGGAAAAATGAAGCAGCTTTTCATATTACAGTCACAGGTAAATGTTGACTTACTTTTTTTATTTCAGTTTCTATTCTCATTTTCTAGTTTTTTTTTATACTTTCACCTTTTTTTTAATTGTACTTTTGAATTCTATACCCAGGTCCTCCTGAAATTAATACTGAGCTCAAGAATCAGTCGGTTGCCTATAACTTGTCTCTTAAGTTCATTTGCTCTCTAAGCAGTTTCCCTACACCTGAGATACTGTGGACTAAGGATGGGGTTAATCGCGGTAACAAGAACACTCTCACAATTAGTCGAGTGAGTTATGAAGATGCTGGTCAATATAAATGCAGCGCTAAAAACAGTGAAGGGAAAAGTGAATCAGCTTTTCATATTACAGTCACAGGTAAACGTTGACTTAATTTTGTTTCCCTCAGTTGCTCTTCTTATTTTCTGACGTTTTTTTTCTTTTTTTTTTGGTACTTTCACCTTTTTTGAATTGTACCTATGAATTCTATGCCCAGTTCCTCCTGAAATTAATACTGAGCTAAAGAATCAGTCGGTTATATATAACTCGTCGCTTCAGTTCATTTGTTGTCTAAGCGGTTTCCCTACACCTGAGATACTCTGGACTAACGATGGGGTGAATCTCGGTAACAAAATCATGTTTGCAAGCTTTGATTTTTAAGGCAGGGGAGAGCTGAGGAGAGAAGGACAGTTGCACTAAGATTGTGCACGACGATTAAAAAGAGGTAGAGGGGGAGGGGATGGGGATCAAGTTTTATATAAATCATTATCTTCCTTTTCAAAATTAAAAAGGTTCTCCTGAAATAAATTCTCGGCGAGAGATGTCTGTCAAATTACATTCAACACTTCAAATTCAGTGCGTCGTGAGGGGTTTTCCTATACCAGAGGTGAACTGGACAAAAGATGGAAAGTTACTTGATACCAGGAATATGCTCACGACTAATCGAGTGACTTATGGCGATGCTGGTCAATACAAATGCAGCGCTAAAAACAGTGAAGGGAAAAATGAAGCGGCTTTTCATATTAAAGTCACAGGTGAATGTTGACTTACTTTTTTTATTTCAGTTTCTATTCTCATTTTCTAGTTTTTTTTTCGTACTTTCACCTTTTTTGAATTGTACTTTTGAATTCTATGTCCAGGTCCTCCTGAAATTAATACTGAGCTCAAGAATCAGTCGGTTGCCTATAACTCGTCTCTTAAGTTCATTTGCTCTCTGAGCGGTTTCCCTACACCTGAGATACTGTGGACTAAGGATGGGGTGAATCGCGGTAACAACAACACTCTCACGATTCGCCAAGCGAGATTGAAAGACTCTGGTTCATACACCTGCAGCACCAATAACAGCGAAGGAAGCAAAAACTTAACTTTCTGGATCCAAGTGGCGGGAGGTACGGTTCTCATTTACACATAGAAAGAACTGGAGTCGATAATCAATTTAGATCTTTGGTTGGATGAGGATAAAATCGTTTCCATGATACCAAATCAAATTTAAGGACTTGAAACCACAAAAATTTCAAAATTGACTAAAAACAATAAAAAAGTACTCAATTGATGATAACATTTAAAGGGCGAGAACATGCCAACTTACACACCAAATGTAAATGAATTTCGTGATCAGCACATGTAATTAATTTTTGGGCAGTTTAAACTAATTGCCTTTTGGAACGTCGAGCAATTTTGACTTTATAGATATCACCATATTTTGTCACGGCATTTATTATAAAAGTCCGTTTAAATTTTTTAATTACCTTTTTTTCTGCTTCTTAAATACCAATGACCGACAAGTCACGATTCATATACCAATTTAGACATGCAAAAATGTCAAAGTGGCTATCAGTGCATTACTATTTAAGTATTTATTACTGAAGTTGGAAAGCGAAACATCCATGTAAACTTTTCATTGAGTTTAAATTTGAAAATTCGGCGACCAAAACTGCAAAGAAATACATGAAAATAATCCCGCTGTTACGTCGTTATGAACTTGTACTCCTTCTACAATGGACGATCTGAGCGTTTAAAATGACAGATTTAACGTAATCTTTTCATGGAATGCAAACCTTTTAACCATTACTATTTGGCTATTCTTCAAAGTAAATGTGTAGTTTGAACTTAGAGAAACTGGTACTCTTGAACATGATAGCACGGGGTGTTGATATTACACCTAACAACCAGTAAGAAAATGACGAAGAAATTAATAAATAGGTAACTAAATTATTACCTCCTGGGCTGTTGCTAAGATAGGAAATCTTTTAAGGAAATAAAAAAATGTTTTGATGTCACATTGGGCTGACTAATACCTTCCTATATCAAAAGTGAAGAAAACTAATTTCAAAATAACCTTGGATTAAAAATAGACTTGGCAATAACGTAGTTTTCTTTTATTTTGACACTAGTTAATTTAGGGTAGGATAAGGGAAGGGGGAGAGGGGCTTAAAATGGAAAATGTGACCCTTTGTTTAGCTTGGTGATCTTTTTACTTCAAGTCTCTCCCCAGATCATTGAGCCTCCGAAAAGCCAATTTCTTACCGAAGGATACCCTGTAAACCTTAATTGCGTAGCCTCAGGTATTCCAACACCAACCTTTGTCTGGACTTTTAATAATGGTGACCTGCCATCTGGTATCAATCAAACCGATCACGAAGAAGAATCATTCCTAGTTTCGCCGAGTGTTACGAAAGGGATGAGTGGGACTTACAGGTGTACAGCAAAAAACAAAGCAAACATAACCAGTTCCTCAGCAACTCTGCGTGTTTATGGTAAGTTCAGTTATAATGATATTGATGATGATGATGATGATGATGATGACAACGACGATGGTGACGTTGATAATGCCGATGATAATGTTGAAGATGACGAAGAGAAATAGGGAGAGAAGAAATTAAGACAGAAAAATGAACTTGTAAATCCATGGGCAATAGTGACGGAGAAAAGGTATAGCGCGAAGAGAATTTAGGCAAACTCGGCCCAGTTGTATAAATGGCAGATAATGCTATCTAACTGTTAAATATTTATTCGGTGAATGTGTGAGAGTAAAACATAAAGCGTTATCCACCAGATAGAGTTTTATCTTGTGGATAGTGTTATCTACCCTTCGATCGACCGGGGCCTGACCTTCAAAAAACGGGTGATATGAATGCTTAATACCAATGTCCTCGGATCTTTATGATTACAAACGCAAAGAATTGGGTAAATCTGGGTAGGAAAGTAGCGCTAAGGAAAAAGGACAGGTGATGGCGCTATTGAGAGTTGATTGATTCGAAATACTTGAGGATATGCAATGTAATCCCAAACTGGAAAAATCTGAAGAAGAGACTTTCGAGATGGAGAGATCCAGAATCTCAAAAGAGAACAAAAGGGAAGCGAGACGCAAAAGCCAATTTTACATACGACACACGATTGGCATTCTCGACATTGAACAAGGACACTAAAACAGAGGAAAATACTTCAAACGAAGACGCTTCCATCCATGACCGAAATCGGAGGTCGAATACCGATCGAGCGTTCAAAAGAATTCCTTCGCACCCTTAATGACTCTTGTAACTCGTTATGAGACTTAACCAATGAAGATGGAGAATATCACAGATTTACGATTTACGGATTTACACGCTGAAAAGGTACGAAATAAGTTTTCATTCGTAAGCTGGTCCAAGAAGCCGAGGGCCAATCAAATGGCGCGTATCGCCTTTTTTACTTGTGAGGAAAACGATACATTTAATCGGGAAGTATTATGCTTTTTGACGCGTGGAGCGTACCAATGTCATTCTAATTAATCCTTTCAGGAATAGTTTCGCTTTTCAAACCACTCGTAAAATTATAAAAATCCGCTTTCAGGACTGTTTAACGAGTCAAACTACTTCCAAACGATGACTAACGAACATCTGTGGAGAATCATGCGGAATAGAAAGCATGCAGAGGAAAAACACAAAAGAGAAAACAGCGGGTCGGTTCGTACCAGAAATCTCATTCGTTCGCTGCGCACATCTGTTCGATTTCTGATACTACTAACTCGTGCGTAAAATACCATACGGACAGACTTTCCTTGAAGTATTCCCTGTCGGTTAAATTGTCATAAGAGATTTTGATTCTAGTTGCGTCTATGATGTCCACAATTTATCCACGGAAATTCAACCACGCGAGCTTGCGAAAATGTGGTAGGTCCACTCTCCTCAGGAAGTGACAGAAAACGATCTAATGAAGATGTTGTGGTGCTTTAGAATTTAGACAGACGATCATTTACTTGAAATCAGACCCACTACCATAGTGCTGGAAATGAAAGAAACTTCGTGTTGCATGACTCACTTGTTGTGTCCTTCTGATTCAAGGGTGCAGAAAAAAGAACAAGAGAAGATAAAACACTATAAAGACCTTAATTCAGAAGTTTAGCGAAGGATCTGGGGTGGTCGAACAGGAAATTTAAAACATGAGGGCTTCAAGCTTGTTCTGAAACTCTATCGAAACCTCTCCGATACTCACAAGGAAACACTTTTTTTATTTTTTCATTTTCGGTCACATTTGACTAGTTTCGTTTCCATGTTTTTGTTTGTTTTGTTTTGATTTTGGAGTGTTTATAATATAGTTGTAGTTTTAACGCGACACTAGCATTCTAATGAATTGCCCCATTTTGAACGCAGGAAAAGCCTCTGCTCAAGTTGTTCCAGAGAAATACATAACACTGACAAAAGGAGACATCCTCACATTGACTTGCAAAGTCAACGAGGAAACAATAAACGTAATATGGAAAAAAGATGGAGACCCAATAATAGAGAGAGCAATTATAGATCCACGATTACATAAACTCGTTATTACTGAAGTTGTGAAAAAAGACAATGGTGAATATTCTTGTGAAGCACGTAATAAGCCAGGAACTGTGGCTCGCTCTGTTGTGACAGTAAATGTCAAAAGTAAGTTGTTTAAGCAACCACATATAATTTTAGTAATTAACTATGTACGGTCATTATTATAAAACACACCTCCGCTTTTTGTGTTCCTCACAAACTTTTCCAGTGGTTTTATGGTCTTCTGGGAGCTAGAAATTTGAAATGAATTAAATTTGTAAGACATTTTTAAAAAATTTTTCAAAACGAATTTGAAATAGTTGCAGTATGTTAAACATATTCTATAATTCTTTCACCAATCTTTCTCCTTCTATCTGCCTGTTTTTTGTAAATTAATACATCTACGTCTGTTTTTCCAAAGGTTAATCCCGCCCACCCAACGCGAGCAATGAACAACGTAAATTGTTGCAACAAAAAAAGAAAAAAAATTAGCTCTCTATCTGGATAATTGGTGATATTAATTTTTATTTTTAATGCCGACCAGCAAATTAATTTCCTACAAAGCTTCTTCTATTATTATATTTCAGGAAATTCAGAGGCTCCCTCCAGCAGCTCACCTCCCTCCAGCAGCTCACTGGAGTGGTACTACATTGGGGGACCTTTGGCTGCTGTGGTTTTTCTACTGGCGCTCACTTCATACATTAAAAAACGCCGTGAGACAGGTAAAATGTTACCATACGGAAATAAAATGTCTTAATATGGCAGATTGTGGCTTTTAATGCGTCAATGTTTTAGAGCACGAAGGAGCTATTTTAAGCAGGTCATATTCTGCAGTTCCAGCGCTGATTTTGAAGGTCCCTCTACAGTCCCGGCAAAGCCCATTACTAATCAAATTACAAAAACGTTACAAATTATATGAAACTAATCACCATAATAACCCACCTTATTCCTTCACCCGTTGTTTGACAACAGAGTCAAATATAAGTCACACGTGGTTTCTGAGTCGCAAGCTTTAACTTAGTTAATGATGTCATTCTTACTCACAACGAAGCGATTTCTTTCATCTCTTTCCACATATCCTTTGATAATAGCCCCACCTGAGGTGCCACCCAGGCTACAGTAAGTGAATTGTCTGTTTTTTTTTTTTTTGACGCTCACTGTTTGAACGTGTGGTTATTTCCGAATAAGTTTTAGTAGAGTAGTGATAAGTGTCACTGCTGAGCAAATACGTCTTTTTTTATCAGTTTGGACCGATTATATTCACCATTAAGAGCACACTGGCCAAAATAAAAGGTTTTTATTTCGAAGCAGCTGCAGTTTCGAAGAGGTTCTTATCAAATGGCAGTCAAATGTTTCCTAATATTCGTTCTGTTTTGGATTCGTTCGTCTTTCAATTGTTTTAACACCTTGTTTAGTATCTTTTTTTTTTTGTTAGCAGTATGCCTGGTTGTGGGTGGCGTACTTTTAAAGAAGAAGAGAAGCTTTGACCCTTCGTCACTCTTTGTTACAGAAATTACAGTTGAAATACACTCGGAGTCTTGTAGACCGATTTAAAATACCACTCGATATATCGATTGTAGACAATACTTCGGATGGTTTGGTTAGTATATTATTTCTCGCGCAGGAGGCACGATATTTATATGATGTAAAATGCCGAAAAACACAGTCAGGTTAGGTTATTTTGAAGTTATCTTCTATCTTTATTCAATTTTTTTTTCAATAAAATCTTCTCTCTGGGTCGATGCGTCGAAAAAACGGGTTCAGTAAATTAGCGTCCAAATTTCACTTATTTCAATAATTTTTCATTGGCAAGTGATAATTTCCTGAAGCACCCGGAAATGAAATGAAAAGAAAAAAAATTTGAATTGAAGATGTAGAGGATATCTTTACCACTTTATTTTAAACCAGATTCAAAGAAGGAAAAGATAGATAGGTAACACAGATAGTTAAAGTCTTGTTTTCATCTGCAATTATTCAGTGAAGGGGAAGATGAAGTTGAGATGGATCAGCTGAACGCAAACACAGACGGATGGGAGATTGCAGCTGACCGCCTGATCCTTCGCGAGCATATTGGCAAAGGGGCATTCGGTTCAGTGTGGCGAGCGCTACTGGGTCGTTCCCGTGGCAGACCTGGAAATCGCACAGTTGCTGCGAAATGCTACCTACGTAAGTACTTTTTCAGGTCTTTCTTTCATACAAAGCTTGATTGAACTATCCTTTATTAATTTTTTGAGTAATTTATCCTAATAGAGAGTATTTCTCTTAGAACATGCTTTATTAACCTACCTAATACATAACATGGATAGCTTAAAAGCTATACGCTGTTCAAATGTTTTATCAGCTGGCATGTCAAATTAATTGTTAGCGGATGGTTCCCGGGGGGACCAGTTGTTTAATCTTTTGTCATACAAAGCTACTAAAATAGAACAGAACACGAATATCATTTGGAGTATAAGAAGCTGTGGAGAAAAATGAAAATTTATCGATTAAATTGCATTCAAGTGTATAAAAGCGGAAAATACTACAATACTAAAAATGTCACTCTGTCGTATATTTTGCAAAGTTGCCCGCTCAGAAACTTTTAGTGGGAAATAATGTCATGAGACCTCAAAGAAACCTTGAGAGGGTGAGTCCAGCGGAAAAAACTCGGAGCCATTTGCCAGTCTAGTGGTGGTAGTATGATCTTCTTGCGCTGGACAAGCTGAAAATCACAATGCAGTAGAACCTGTATGAAGCGGTCACCTTGTAATAAGCGGTCAGTTTTGAAAGTCCCGAAACTTTCCTCCTTTACTTATAGTACTTTTTATATCAAGCGGTTGTGGTCACCTTTTACTAAGTCCCAACAGCCTATTTGTAATGTTCCCCACCTTTATCGAACGGTCACTAAAGCGGAAGTAATCAAATAAAATTAAGAATAATCTTTCAAGTAAAATTTAATCCATGTTTATCTCCCGAAATCAATGTTAGGAATATTTTTGAGCGAGGTTGTGTATGTTAAGTGGTCCGTGATGACATAGAGTGGCATTTTTGAAACTTTTATCAATAGTAGCCCTATTCCGTGGAACCTATATTAAACGGTCAACCATCCCAACGCGTGACCGCTAAATACAGGTTCGGCTGTAACAAACTTACAGAGTCAACTGAATTTATAATAACTCTGGGAATGCTTACGAATTATTGTAGCTTTTAGTAAGATAAAAGCAAGGATTATCTAATTTATTACCTGTAGGAAACAAAAAGGCGCAAACAGAGCATGTATTTAAAAAAAACTGTCTCAAATATATATTCGACCGACCATTAGGTATTATAACAGATGGAATTTCTAGGCTTAATTGCGTCTCTACTTTTGTAAGTTATCTGTAAACAATTGCACGGTTCAATGGGCTTGCCTACTTAACAACAATGCTCGAGATGCGCAGCGTTTTCTTAGCAAATATTTTTTTCAAGGAGGATGAATCTATTTTGGAAATTTCATGTTCAATAAATTGAATACGGCTAACTGACATTTTTGTGGCAAGTATGGATTATATGGAGTTTAGTAAGCTAATTTTTTTTTGTTATGTGGACCAAATGCCTTATAATTTGCGCTGGTAAGATAACACCAAGCATACAACAATTCCAGGTGTGGATGTTTACCACATAATTAATTGTCTCTCTTGACATGCAAAGTTTGTTTGTTTATCTAATTTTTGTGTGGTTTCCTAGCAATCTCCGGAGAGAAAGGAAGGAAGGCCTTGCTGAGAGAGATCGAGTTATTAAAACTCTTTGGAAGGGAGGGCCATGAAAATGTTGTTAAGTTCATTGGTTGTGTCACAGTTGGAGGTAATCAGCTATTGTTATGATTATAATCAGCTAATTCACAGCAACGATTGAGACATCTCTGAGTTCAACCACTGGTACAATTACTTCTATCAGTATTCTTAGTCCTTGCTAAGATGGTGTACTAATTCAATGGTTATTTTCAATTTTTTGACTGTTTTAAATGAATTTACTTCGCATTGTATGAGGGACATTTTACTTGGAAGATGTTAGCTCTAAAATCTACATGCTAATTGTGATAAAAACTTCAACTTACGATGGCAAGTCTTTGTCTATTTATCTGCCATCTCTGTTTTTTCTGTCTGTCTGTCTGTAGATTTCTATCGGCCGTATGTGTCCGTCTATTTTCTATCTGTGTGTTTTCTTCTTTCACTTTCCCTCTCTGTCTCTACTTTGATTCATTACAGATATAACTTGAGGTATGACTAGATAAAGCATGTACAATTCAAACACGTTTTGGAACTTCTGCACTGCTTGCCGTAAAATAATTTTCTTGTTTTTACCTTTTAGCTCAGCCAATACTTATCATGGAGTACCTGTGGCGAGGTGACTTGCTGGGTTATCTCAGAAAATCCAGGGGGGTTTTCGACCAATATCATCATGGGGTCGGAATTGTCGACCACTTGACAACATATGACATGGTGCTGTTTGCTAAACAGATCGCACATGGTATGACTTTCCTCGCGTCCAGAGGGGTAAGTGCTCAAACTCTTTCTGGTCAGTATGTGGTCCTGCATGTGATAAAATGGCATGACTTGCAAATCGTCAAAGTAATACTCCATACGGCTAAAAATATCCAGCACATTAGAGTCACTATTTCACCGAGAAATGGTCTGACATTAGCATGATGTTCAACTTTCTACCTACGTTTTACTTTTTTATTTTATGTAGTTTATAAAATTCCCTTTTAGCAGATCATATAATATTTGTTTTCGATTTCAGATAATTCATCGCGATCTTGCAGCTCGTAACATCCTTCTTGATGAGCATCGTGTCTGCAAGTTGACTGACTTTGGGCTCTCTTATCAGGATTTCAAATACGGCCCAGGAAATGCCAAGAAGGTAATTTTCACGATTTTTTCATCATTAAGTCAATTGGTTTTGGGGCTGCAAGTATGGAAGATAAAAATTTGAAGAATTAAAATATTACTGTCCTTACAAACCTTTCTTTCCAGTTATACAGTCTTACTGCAAAACATATTTCCCTTTAATGAGAAGCCATTCTAAGCGTATCGAAGCTTTCACAGAAAAAAAAGAATGAACACAGGAAATAAGAAAGCCGGAAGAGATATCGTTCTCTGAATAACAAAGATACAAACTCGAAGGGCAAAGTAACAGAAAAATTTAAAGCAAAAGGAGTGTGTGAATTGTTTTCATAGAATTTGTACAAAGGTGTCTACTGCTATTGACTTTATCGTGAATCCTCATATCACGGTTTTAATCTTATATGCAAATTATTTTAGGAGCTGTATACAAGCCTCTTTAGATTTCAGATGTTTATAATATTTGTTTACTCATCCAGGGATGTATCCCAATCAAATGGACTGCACCCGAGATTCTGTTTGGACATGTGGAACAGCTGTCAACCAAAAGCGATGTGTACGTATTGTATTGGTTATTATCTACATATATTCTTAGAGTGAATATTTTTTACGATTCTACTTTAACGTAGCGAGGGAAACTAGAATATTCAGTGCTCTATTGATTAGAGAGTCATTAGGAAACGTCAAGCTGAGGAACAGCTGAGGTTACAGTTGTAGTATGAGACTTTATATGAATATTAAGTTTAACGACCACTATCCAAAATCTGATTAGGACAAAAAAAGACGGATGAAAGGATGAGTGGATAATCAAACTAATAAATATGGCTAAACGTTTGAACGTGTCCTTTAGTAGCATGTCGTAATGATGTGTCGTGTTGTGAGATGTTTTTTTTTATTTTTTTACCGACGACCAACGACAACTCGTCGGTAAAAAAACATCTCACAACACACCATCGCAACAACAGCCATAACATTGAAGTCAAAGTAATCACGCGTGAAAATGACCCCGTCAATCTGCGATTGTACAAAGCGTATTACATCAGAAAGCACAAGCCGGGACTGAACTCCCGTGAGGAATGCACTGAACTTAACGACCTTCTATTTTAATGATTTATTTTAATGAGCTATTTTAATTAACTGTTTTCAACACATATTTTAGAACATTTTATCACGCCATTAGTTTTCATGCGTCCTACTGGCTAGTTTTACACTATGCTAATTTACAGTGGCACCTCCAACGTTTAAAACCATAGCGCAAATATTTTATCGTCCTCCCTGATGATGCTGTAGAACGGCGAAAGCTCGGAGTGAATAAAGAAAGAACCACAGTAGCACTTAAAGGCTTCATTTGATCAATATCCCACAATAAATATGGCGTTTTCTACTAGGGAGGTTGCTTATATCTTGATGGCATGTTTTTAAACATCCCAAGTATCTGAGTAATTATTATCCTTCTAACCCAGTTGAGATATATCGTCATCCTTCCATTTCTTTGACAGGTGGTCCTACGGCATCGTCTTGTATGAAATCTTCACTGTCGGTACTTAACTTATTTGTTACTTTATATTCATGAAAAATACTTGCCGAAATTGCACGCATAATTACTAACTGATGAGTGATACCGAGCGGGCAAAAGAGCATTGTACAATAGAGAAGTAGAAGCAACACTCAATGGCGCTGATAAATAAAATTATGACGATGCATAGCAACTTGAAATAAAGCTTAAGTTTAAGTAGAACTGAAAGTATTTAGTACATTATTGAAAAACCTTAAATCCATCGCTACACTAAAATTTGTTTTTTTTATAGTACTCTTTCACCTGATGTAAAACCAAAATGTATTTCAGCAATTAATTGTCGTTTTGACAGAAGAATCATCTCGATCGCGCTGAGAGGAATGAAAGTGATTACAACAAAAAAAAGTGTGCTTTTTTTGGCCAACAGAAAAAAAACATTATTTTTCCACAGGAGGCATTCCTTACGATGGATGGTCTCAATCCACGACAATGAAAAAAATCCAAGAAGGTTATCGTCTGCCAAAGCCTGAACATATCGACGACAGTTTGTAAGTGTTGCTTCCTCTGTGTGAAATGGTATATAAGTCAAAAGCAACATCGATTGCTGCTGTGGTCAGGTGTTTTTGATAAACTTGCTCTAAATAAGTAGCCTTCCTAAGAAATTAATTTTATCTTGTCACTACAAAAATTAAAAGGAAAAGTTGTTGAGTCAAATAAAGAATACGATGGGTTTTTCATCACAGAATTCGTTTGAGCTGCAATGTTATGAGATAAACTTAGCATTTCAGTTATTTTTGTAATTAGTTGTGGTTTCTCAACTTTGCTACTCGCAATATTAATGCCTACTGCAGAATTACTGTGATCATATGTCCCTGTGTTTTTCTATAGATACGCGGTGATGTTAAACTGCTGGAAATACGAAAGCGCCAGCCGGCCACACTTTGTGAAGCTCTACCAAACAATGGATACATATATTAAAACAAAGGTTTGCCATACAGCGTCTAATTCAGTATATACTTCAGAAATTGAAATTTGTATCCTACCAAGTCAATTGCGAATTTCTTTTCACGTCAATGTGATGTCAAAACGCATTAACTACCCAGCCGCTAATAATTTGTGAATTCAGTTTCATCATGAGCCAATGTTACTTTTAAACATATGCATGTGTGGTTACGTTATGTCAGTCTGGATCATCCCTATTTTCCCTCTGTTGTCTACACACAAGAAAGAACGGAACAGATCTTAAAATAACAGTTTTGGAAAACTTTGACAGAAAGGAAGACCATACCTGACGTTCAATTCATGCAAGTACTAATGGTTCTTGTCTTTGTGATTGATATCTGATCTGCTCTTTTTTTTCTTTTTAGTGACTCATTTTTGGAATTTCTTTGTTGAATTTTTTAAATTCATTCGTTCAAGTTTTATTAACTCCTGCAGTTCTTGATTACCTTCTAATCTTTTTCATAGACATATGTAGATATCTTTGACGATGACAAGTATGATCAGGATAAGTACAACTTTGTCGATGACCGTGGAGCTGTTGCAAACCCAGAAGATGCAGGACCGGACGAGCTAGGAGCAGCTGCAGCAAATCCCATCGGTGAAGTGGGTGAACACGGTGCTACGGCACATCCCTTTCTGGTTGCAATAGACGATGATGCTACAGCTTTCCCTCTTGGAATTAACACAGGAGACGAGGAAGCACCTGCTACGGATCCCGACAGTGAAGTGGGTGAACACGGTGCTACGGCACATCCCTTTGTGATTGCAATAAACGATGGTGCTCAAGCTTTCCCTTTCGCTATTAACGTACCAGAGAAAGGGGCAACTGCAGCAAATCTCTCCAATGAAGTGGGTAAGCACGGTACTGCTGCACATCCCTTTGTGGTTGCAATTGACGATGGTGCTACAGCTTTCCCTTTCGTTATTAACGTACCAGAGGAAGGGGCAGCTGCAGCAAATCTCGCCCATGAAGTGGATAAGCACGGTGCTACTGCACATCCCTTTGTACTTGCAATTGACGATGGTGCTACAGCTTTCCCCTTCGCTATTAACTTACACGACAAAGGGGCAGCTGCAGGAAATCTCGCCCGTGAAGTGGGTAAGCACGGTGCTACGGCACATCCCTCTATGGTTGGAATTGACGATGGTGCTACAGCTTTCCCTCTCGGAATCAAAGTAGAAGAAGAAGGTTGCGCAGCATACCCTTTTGAGAGTGATAAGAAAGATATGGATGCCCAAGCGTACCCTTTGGAGAGTGATACTTTACCATACCTTAGCGAGAACGAGGAAGAAGATGTTGATGACTCCGAGTGCCCTCTTGCGATTGAGGAAGAACAAATTCATCCTTTACCATCCTCCCTGGTGATGGACGAAGACGGTCTAGCTGCTTCAGCATGTCCCCTTTTGACTGACGAAGAAAATTCTGATTCTTTAGCATGCCCCCTTGTGGTTGAGGAAAAAGATTCCAATAACTCAGCATGCTCCCCTGTACCTGGGGAAGAAGATTTGGAAGCCACAGAATGCCTTTCTGTTACTGAAAAAGAAGATCCTAGCTCTTTCGCACGCTCCGCAAATGAGGTGAACAAACCCGATGCCTCACCATTCCCTTGTGTGATCGAAGAAGAAGATCTTGATTCTTTAGAATGCAATCCTCTAAGCGAAAAAGGCCTCAGTGATTTCGTCTTCCCTCCAGAAATTCAAAATGATGACGAAGAAGGTGTAACAAGTGAACCTGAAAATACCGTTGGTTATGAAGGTGCTGTAGCAGTTCAATCTGAAAAGGAGGCAGTAGAAGAAGAACCTAAGACTTGCCAACTACAGTACACGAAGGATGAACAAGACGATCTTGGAAACTATATGGACGACCAAAGTGATGCTGTAGACCTTTTTGACGGAGACGCTGTCGTACAAGAATATGATGGTAATCAACTTACTGCTGCGGATATAGACGAAACTGGAAGTGACGAAGACGAGGAGTCATCTGAAGCAACTCCTCTTGTGCAGGACTGAGGCTTAATAGCAGAATTGCTGAACCTCTAAGGTTGTAGTCTTGTAACACTCTGTGGTAATTTGTAGTTTATATTTCGAGAATTTCAGCCTCAATATTTCATAGTTTTTGATTTTAAGACGTAGGTTTTTTTTCGTACTTTTACTTTAGTAATGCTTTGGTAGTGATGATAACCATTTTCATAGTTTATAAATGGAGGTTAAGTGGAATTTCCTTCAAAGAAAAAAACTTGTTTATTTACTTCACTTTTGCATTTCTTAGTTTACTGTTTATTCACATGGTGCACTTGTCAGTGCTTTGTTGATGTTATTGACTGTAGGCTGATAGAGACAAAAAAAAAAGAAAAAAAAAAGAAATTGCTGTTAAGATAATTTTTATAACTGATCAAGTCAGAAATGCTGCGTAAGTTTGTGAGTGTTGTTCCTAGTATAAGTAATATTTTCTAATCTAATTAAGAATAATTTACTTGTTGTAAAGCACTCCCTAAATGCTTCAATAAACTTATCTAAGCTAAACTCGTTTCGTTTACTCCATTCATTGCAGCAAAATTGCTGGTCTGGATCTAACTGTAGATTTGAAGGATACCATAAACTAAAATGACATCTGGCCTCCTTCAAAGAGTAAGATTGACGAAAATCCAGTAGCGCTGCGTTAGTTCTGATAAGTGTAAATATTTTTCTATTCCCAGCTTACGCTCGCTTAGCAACCAGGAGTAGCATATCCTCAAAACATTATTAACCCAATACATTTTATCCTTTTTGTAGACAGTTACTGACTCACCGGCCTTTTCAATCGAGTTCTCTATTCCAATTTGTTGATTAGATAGGCGGTATTAAGCTGGTTAGTCTTGAATGTTGTTATTTCACATCACTGCTTCTAATCATTGTCTGAGAAAAGTGTTTTAGAAGTTTGAAACATAAATGACCCCATTGTGATGATTCTTAGTGCAGAAGTTGGCCTAAGGCAGATATTCCAAGTGCCAAGGAAGCATGATTTTTTTACTTTTTGTCTCCACAGTTTCAGGCATTTTGGCGTCTCGGAATATTGTGTTTGAATATTGTTGATACTAATCGTGCCTACCTGGTGCACTATGTCTGCAAATATGTCGAGTTTAATCAAGCAATAGATGGCGTTTTCGAGAAACACAGACGAGCTAATATAATAATGGATTCTCATTCAGTCATTTTCCAATTATGTTTTTTTCACGAGCACTTACATAAAACGCTGACATTGCCTAACCCATTGCTTCAACTTTCATCGTGAGAAGTACTGTGCTATGATTTTTGGAGAAATAGGCAACGGAAGTTATTTTCTTACTGTCCGTCGTTGTGTTTTTTGACATGAGCAGGGCCTTTGGCAAAATAAACGAGGGCATTTCGGCGTGGCTTAGTTCATCATTAATCCATCTGATAGAAAACAAGTAGTGCTCATAAATTCTGAGTCCCTGACTCTCTGGTCTTTGAATTCAGAGTGCCACAAGCGGTTGTTCCATGATTTGTTTTGTTCAGAATTTATGTAAATGGATTTTCATATGCCCTTCAATCTTGTTTTACTGAATATTATTGGATGATACTAAACTTCAGATTTCTCTCCCAGTTAAGACTGGGCTAAGACAACAATTTTTCTGAGACAGGGAGTGTCCTTTAAATGAAAGTGAAATAAAATCACGATCGTCAATCAAAAGATCGGTGGGGACTCTGATGTCGTCCTCAAAAATTTTGGTTTTGCCTTTTTTCAGTATTTATCTATTTGACTGTTCAATATGCTTATAAGGAAGTATCTATCGTTTAGATAGGGTTTTGAAATTTCTGCACACGAAATTAAATTTAAAATTATTTTTATTTGAATCTCCCGAAAGTCTGACATATTTCGATCCATATATAGATATAAGGAACCCAAAAGTAGTTACTAAAACGTTACTCCGCACATCCTTCTCCATTCACCTCCAGGGGATTTGCGCCCAAAAATGTTGTGATTATTACAGGAATAAATTATTCAAAATAATCTTTTTGTATTATTTATCTCACAGTATTAAATTATATACAAAACTAAATATTCATCTAAGTGCCGGTGGCTAGGGATAGATATTTACATCTCCGCTTGGCAGCTTGGTAAATATCCACTACTAGTTAACTTTACCTTGGTGAAGAGTTAAGAAATAAACATTTGATGAACTTTCAATGGGGCGATTGGCATCGCAACTTATCGTAATATTGCAAACATTTCCTAGAAGCCAATATTCGAAAATAGATCATTTTTCTATCCATATCTTGTAAAATTAATGTCAATGAAGGAAATATAAATAAACTTGAAAGGCCTTGGCTGGCCACCAACACCAGCACCTGTACAACAACAACTGAAGTGTGTCAATGATCATGTATTGTTACCCTTGGCGTTATCAAAACAAGCAGGCTGACATATCTGTCAACCAAAAACGGTTTACTTGTGCGACTACGAATAAAATATTTGAAAGCGTAATGATCCAATTTGCCAGTCGCTAGCTAAATATTATAACAGTTACCGATAAGTAAGCACGTAATACTTTTTAAAAACCGTCAGGAGGAGACAGATTGTGCCTTTCTGTGAGAGCGTAGCCGGTTTTAATGACTAAGCTATTGAGTCACTCATCACGCCCTTAAAACCAAGACTATTACCAAAATGGCCCACAGTATATTCTAGAGCTCGTGTGAATGATTTACTCGTATTACACTATTACACATTTTACGCTTTGTTTTTGGAAGCAGATGTGAACTGTTTGTGGAAAAAAAATTTTGTTGAACATTGATAAGGGCTGAGACGACCGCTGGTGTTTTCATTATAAAGTTAATGTTCAAGAGAACTTAAAGTTTAGCTAAATCTCGTTTTTATTATTCTCGAATTTAATAATACCAAAATATAAGCCATTTAATTACCAATCAGCCATTTTTGTGGCGTCCTCAATTTGTGAGATGTTTAATGTGGTCTTATTTTATATTCAAGCATGACGCATTTTAAAATAAAGGTTAGACATATTCATCTTGAGGTTTTTCCTCCTGATTGTGGGGAAAAGTCAGCTGAAAGAGGCGAAAAATGCGAAAGAAAGCAGTGGTTCACTGTGACTGTATAAACAGAGAAGTCAGCAATAACTGAAGCAGCGAAAAAGGAAAAGAAAATAACAACCTTCCTTGTTTAAAAGCGCCGCCAGCACGAGGACTAAAGGGGCCGCACAAATGTACGGGGTAGACTCTTTTAAGGTTTTATTCGACAAAGTTGTTTCGCACTTCGCTGAAAACGGTTTGTTCAGTCAAAATGCGAGATTTTAGATTTACGTATGAGAGAACAGGGCATATCGAGCAAAGACAAGTACACAATTAACGTTTATTATTAATTTTGTTTATGCATGGGCGATCTTTAAAGAAATATTAGAAACTCGTCCAAAATAGATAGAAAAATCAATTCTCAATCAATATCTCATTGTATTTCATGGCAAAAAAAAGAGACTAATTGATGTTATGTCTTCCTCTTCTTCTTATTCTCCTTCCTGTAAAGAGAACATGGAAAAGAAAAAGAAATTTGTATTCCTCCTCATATTGCAATAGAGTTTTCGACTCTGTAAGTGTAATTACTTGTCAGCATTCAATGATTCGTTATTGATTAATATGAAAATTCGCAAAAAATTATTCTTTAAGGACACGGAAGTTTTTCCACAAAAATAAAGGCGACCTTGAATCACGAACAACAACAAAACGCCCTGGCTGTGTCCTTTACTGCCTTTTTTATCACTTCTGTGATTTTCCAACAGTAAAGAAAGGGATTCAGAGATGAATTCAGATAAACTAAAGTTTCCGTAAAGAGCCACAGAGCATGAACTGCTGATCCACTAAGTACTGTATGTCTCAATATCGACACAATTATAAAAGGGATGTAGCATGCCACTAAAGCCAACTGCACCCAAAATATGCTGGAAACTGTTTTCTGATATTGTTTGATGTTTAGTTGAACTCTCCCGTTTAATCTTTGTTTGGATGAACCTTTTGCTGTCCATGCACATACTCTTCCCTTTCCTGTACCTTTTACTCCTGCTCCTTCTTCTGTGGCTGTTCCTGTCCCCGTTATTGCGCCTGCTTCATCTTTTCCTACTCTATATCTTCTCCTGCGTTTGACCGTCCTTCGCCAAGGTTGTGCTCTACTTCAGCCTGGTACCGCTGTAATCTCAGTTGAATCTTTACGTAGCAAAGTAACCAGAGATACCACAACGGCCACAAAAGCAACAATCTCCGAAACCGTTTGACTCCAGACACGAACCAATCCGCATAAAACAGCAATTATCCAGCATAAAAGTATAACAGCTTGAGTTCACTTTAGTGTCACAACGTGTATGTATCTCAGCCTCAATAACAGAACAAGAAGTCTGTCAACACTGATGGCTGTTGATATCAGCACAGTCACTCCAAACACAACATAGTTGGATATACAAACAACCTCTTCGACGTAATACAAAATATCTATGTCGGTGTTACCAAGATCAATGTAAAGAAATAAAAAAGTCACGAACAGAGGTTGTGAAAAAAGACCCACGCAAATATCGGTAGTGGCTAGACATTCAAACAAGACCTTTGCAGCGGGATGCAAAGAGGACACTTTATAAAATGTTAATAGAAGCCGAGCATTACCAAGAGATGCAGTGAAGGAGAGGACAATGTTGAAAGCGAGGAGAAATGCTACTACTCCAATTGGTAATTGTGAAGATAACTGGCTTGTGAGGGTCGCCATTGGCGCTCACGTTCAGACTTGTGGCTCTGTCTTTCCCTCTTTTGGCAGGAAATGAACGTTTATTGGGCGATCCGTCTTCGATATAAGAGTATTATTGTTCTGTTG